>NW_027275485.1:0-57801 GCF_030028105.1 Mobula birostris | reverse complement strand
CCCTCTGTGAAACCGACAGCATTCCCTCTGTGAAACCGACGGCATTCCCTCTGTGAAACCTACGGTATTCCCTCTGTGAAACCGACGGCATTCCCTCTGTGAAACCGACGGCATTCCTCTGTGAAACCGACTACATTCCCTCTGAGAAACCGACTACATTCCCCTCTGTGAAACCTACGGTATTCCCTCTGTGATACCGACAGCATTCCCTCTGTGAACCGACGGCATTCCCTCTGTGAAACCGACAGCATTCCCTCTGTGAAACCGACTACATTCCCTCTGTGAAACCGACTACATTCCCTCTGTGAAACCTACGGCATTCCCTCCGTGAAACCTACGGCATTCCCTCTGTGAAACCGACAGCATTCCCTCTGTGGAACCGACTACATTCCCTCTGTGAAACCGACAGCATTCCCTCTGTGAAACCGACCACATTCCCTCAGTGAAAACCGACTACATTCCCTCTGTGAAACCTACGGCATTCCCTCTGTGAAACCTACGGCATTGCCCTCTGTGAAACCGACAGCATTCCCTCTGTGGAACCGACTACATTCCTCTGTGAAACTGACTGCATTCCCTCTGTGAAACCGACAGCATTCCCGTCTGTGAAACCGACTACATTCCCTCTGTGAAACCTACAGCATTCCCTCTGTGAAACCTACGGTATTCCCTCTGTGAAACCGACTGCATTCCCTCTGTGAAACCGACAGTATTCCTGTGTGAAACCGACAGCATTCCCTCTGTGAAACCGACTACATTCCCTCTGTGAAACAGACAGCATTCCCTCTGTGAAACCGACAGCATTCCCTCTGTGAAACCGACTGCATTCCCTCTGTGAAACCGACTACATTCCCTCTGTGAAACCTACGGTATTCCCTCTGTGAAACCTACGGCATTCCCTCTGTGAAACCGACGGCATTCCCTCTGTGAAACCGACAGCATTCCCTCTGTGAAACCGACTACATTCCCTCTGAGAAACCGACTACATTCCCTCTGTGAAACCTACGGTATTCCCTCAGTGATACTGACAGCATTCCCCTGTGAAACCGACGGCATTACCTCTGTGAAACCGACAGCATTCCCTCTGTGAAACCGACTACATTCCCTCTGTGAAACCGACTACATTCCCTCTGTGAAACCTACGGCATTCCCTCTGTGAAACCTACGGCATTCCCTCTGTGAAACCGACAGCATTCCCTCTGTGGAACCGACTACATTCCCTCTGTGAAACCGACAGCATTCCCTCTGTGAAACCGACTACATTCCCTCAGTGTAACCGACTACATTCCCTCTGTGAAACCTACGGCATTCCCTCTGTGAAACCTAAGGCATTCCCTCTGTGAAACCGACAGCATTCCCTCTTTGGAACCGACTACATTCCCTCTGTGAAACCGACAGCATTCCCTCTGTGAAACCGACAGCATTCCCTCTGTGAAACCGACAGCATTCCCTCTGTGAAACCGACTACATTCCCTCTGTGAAACCGACAGCATTCCTCTGTGAAACCGACTGCATTCCTCTGTGAAACCTACGGCATTCCCTCTGTGAAACCTACAGCATTCCCTCTGTGAAACCGACTACATTCCCTCTGTGAAACCGACAGAATTCCCTCTGTGAAACCGACAGCATTCCCTCTGTGAAACCGACTACATTCCCTCTGAGAAACCGACTACATTCCCTCTGTGAAACCTACGGTATTCCCTCTGTGATACCGACAGCATTCCCCCGTGAAACCGACGGCATTCCCTCTGTGAAACCGACAGCATTCCCTCTGTGAAACCGACTACATTCCCTCTGTGAAACCGACTACATTCCCTCTGTGAAACCTACGGCATTCCCTCTGTGAAACCTACGACATTCCCTCTGTGAAACCGACAGCATTCCCTCTGTGGAACCGACTACATTCCCTCTGTGAAACCGACAGCATTCCCTCTGTGAAACCGACTACATTCCCTCAGTGTAACCGACTACATTCCCTCTGTGAAACCTACGGCATTCCCTCTGTGAAACCTAAGGCATTCCCTCTGTGAAACCGACAGCATTCCCTCTGTGGAACCGACTACATTCCCTCTGTGAAACCGACAGCATTCCCTCTGTGAAACCAACAGCATTCCCTCTGTGAAACCGACAGCATTCCCTCTGTGAAACCGACTACATTCCCTCTGTGAAACCGACAGCATTCCCTCTGTGAAACCGACTGCATTCCCTCTGTGAAACCTACGGCATTCCCTCTGTGAAACCTACAGCATTCCCTCTGTGAAACCGACTACATTCCCTCTGTGAAACCGACAGCATTCCCTCTGTGAAACCGACAGCATTCCCTCTGTGAAACCGACTACATTCCCTCTGTGAAACCGACTACATTCCCTCTGTGAAACCGACAGCATTCCCTCTGTGAAACCGACAGCATTCCCTCTGTGAAACCGACTACATTCCCTCTGTGAAACCGACTACATTCCCTCTGTGAAACCGTCAGCATTCCCTCTGTGAAACCGACAGCATTCCCTCTGTGAAACCGACTACATTCCCTCTGTGAAACCGACAGCATTCCCTCTGTGAAACCGACAGCATTCCCTCCGTGAAACCGACAGCATTCCCTCTGTGAAACCGACTACATTCCCTCCGTGAAACCGACAGCATTCCCTCTGTGAAACCTACAGCATTCCCTCTGTGAAACCGACAGCATTCCCTCTGTGAAACCGACTACATTCCCTCTGTGAAACCTACAGCATTCCCTCTGTGAAACCGACAGCATTCCCTGTGTGAAACCGACAGCATTCCCTCTGTGAAACCGACTGCATTCCCTCTGTGAAACCTACAGCATTCCCTCTGTGAAACCGACTACATTCCCTCTGTGAAACCGACAGCATTCCTCTGTGAAACCGACAGCATTCCCTCTGTGAAACCGACTACATTCCCTCTGTGAACCGACAGCATTCCCTCTGTGAAACCGACAGCATTCCCTCTGTGAAACCGACTGCATTCCCTCTGTGAAACCGACGGCATTCCCTCTGTGAAACCGACGGCATTCCCTCTGTGAACGACGACTACATTCCCTCTGTGAAACCGACGCATTCCCTCTGTGAAACCGACGGCATTCCCTCTGTGAAACAGACAGCATTCCCTCTGTGAAACCGACAGCATTCCCTCTGTGAAACCGACGGCATTCCCTCTGTGAAACCTACGGTATTCCCTCTGTGAAACCGACGGCATTCCCTCTGTGAAACCGACGGCATTCCTCTGTGAAACCGACTACATTCCCTCTGAGAAACCGACTACATTCCCTCTGTGAAACCTATGGTATTCCCTCTGTGATACCGACAGCATTCCCTCTGTGAAACCGACGGCATTCCTCTGTGAAACCGACAGCATTCCCTCTGTGAAACCGACTACATTCCCTCTGTGAAACCGACTACATTCCCTCTGTGAAACCTACGGCATTCCCTCTGTGAAACCTACGGCATTCCTCTGTGAAACCGACAGCATTCCCTCTGTGGAACCGACTACATTCCTCTGTGAAACCGACAGCATTCCCTCTGTGAAACCGACCACATTCCCTCAGTGAAACCGACTACATTCCCTCTGTGAAACCTACGGCATTCCCTCTGTGAAACCTACGGCATTCCCTCTGTGAACCGACAGCATTCCCTCTGTGGAACCGACTACATTCCCTCTGTGAAACCGACAGCATTCCCTCTGTGAAACCGACTACATTCCCTCTGTGTAACCTACGGCATTCCCTCTGTGAAACCTACAGCATTCCCTCTGTGAAACCGACAGCATTCCCTCTGTGAAACCGACAGCATTCCCTCTGTGAAACCGACTACATTCCCTCTGTGAAACCGACAGCATTCCCTCTGTGAAACCGACAGCATTCCCTCTGTGAAACCGACTGCATTCCCTCTGTGAAACCTACGGCATTCCCTCTGTGAAACCTACAGCATTCCCTCTGTGAAACCGGACTACATTCCCTCTGTGAAACCGACAGCATTCCCTCTGTGAAACCGACAGCATTCCCTCTGTGAAACCGACTACATTCCCTCTGTGAAACCGACTACATTCCTCTGTGAAACCGACAGCATTCCCTCTGTGAAACCGACAGCATTCCCTCTGTGAAACCGACTACATTCCTCTGTGAAACCGTCAGCATTCCCTCTGTGAAACCGACAGCATTCCCTCTGTGAAACCGACTACATTCCCTCTGTGAAACCGACAGCATTCCCTCTGTGAAACCGACAGCATTCCCTCTGTGAAACCGACTACATTCCCTCTGTGAAACCGACAGCATTCCTCTGTGAAACCTACAGCATTCCCTCTGTGAAAACCGACAGCATTCCCTCTGTGAAACCGACTACATTCCCTCTGTGAAACCTACAGCATTCCCTCTGTGAAACCGACAGCATTCCCTGTGTGAAACCGACAGCATTCCCTCTGTGAAACCGACTGCATTCCCTCTGTGAAACCTACAGCATTCCCTCTGTGAAACCGACAGCATTCCCTCTGTGAAACCGACAGCATTCCCTCTGTGAAACCGACAGCATTCCCTCTGTGAAACCGACTACATTCCCTCTGTGAAACCGACAGCATTCCCTCTGTGAAACCGACTACATTCCCTCTGTGAAACGACGGCATTCCCTCTGTGAAACCGACGGCATTCCCTCTGTGAAACCGACTTACATTCCTCTGTGAAACCGACGGCATTCCCTCTGTGAAACCGACGGCATTCCCTCTGTGAAACCTACGGTATTCCCTCTGTGAAACCGACGGCATTCCCTCTGTGAAACCGATGGCATTCCCTCTGTGAAACCGACTACATTCCCTCTGAGAAACCGACTACATTCCCTCTGTGAAACCTACGGTATTCCCTCTGTGATACCGACAGCATTCCCTCTGTGAAACCGACGGCATTCCCTCTGTGAAACCGACAGCATTCCCTCTGTGAAACCGACTACATTCCCTCTGTGGAACCGACTACATTCCCTCTGTGAAACCGACAGCATTCCCTCTGTGAAACCGACTACATTCCCTCAGTGAAACCGACTACATTCCCCTCTGTGAAACCTACGGCATTCCCTCTGTGAAACCTACGGCATTCCCTCTGTGAAACCGACAGCATTCCCTCTGTGGGACCGACTACATTCCCTCTGTGAACCGACAGCATTCCCTCTGTGAAACCTACAGCATTCCCTCTGTGAAACCGACAGCATTCCCTCTGTGAAACCGACTGCATTCCCTCTGTGAAACCGACAGCATTCCCTCTGTGAAACCGACAGCATTCCCTCTGTGAAACCGACTGCATTCCCTCTGTGAAACCGACAGCATTCCCTCTGTGAAACCGACAGCATTCCCTCTGTCAAACCGACTACATTCCCTCTGAGAAACCGACTACATTCCCTCTGTGAAACCTACAGCATTCCCTCTGTGAAACCGACAGCATTCCCTCTGAGAAACCGACTACATTCCCTCTGTGAAACCGACTACATTCCCCTCTGTGAAACCTACGGTATTCCCTCTGTGAAACGACAGCATTCCCTCTGTGAAACCGACTACATTCCCTCTGTGAAACCGACTACATTCCTCTGAGAAACCAACTACATTCCTCTGTGAAACCTACGGTATTCCCTTCTGTGAAACCGACAGCATTCCCTCTGTGAAACCGACAGTATTCCCTCTGTGAAACTACAGCATTCCCCTCTGTGAAACCGACAGCATTCCCTCTGTGAAACCGACTACATTCCTCTGTGAAACCGACGGCATTCCCTCTGTGAAACCGACGGCATTCCCTTCTGTGAAACCGACAGCATTCCTTCTGTGAAACCGACGGCATTCCCTCTGTGAAACCGACTACATTCCCTCTGTGAAACCGACAGCATTCCCTCTGTGAAACCGACAGCATTCCCTCTGTGAAACCGACTGCATTCCTCTGTGAAACCGACGGCATTCCCTCTGTGAAACCGACGGCATTCCTCTGTGAAACCGACTACATTCCCTCTGTGAAACCGACGGCATTCCCTCTGTGAAACGACGGCATTCCCTCTGTGAAACAGACAGCATTCCCTCTGTGAAACCGACAGCATTCCCTCTGTGAAACCGACGCATTCCCTCTGTGAAACCTACGGTATTCCCTCTGTGAAACCGACGGCATTCCCTCTGTGAAACCGACGGCATTCCCTCTGTGAAACGACTACATTCCCTCTGAGAAACCGACTACATTCCCTCTGTGAAACCTACGGTATTCCCTCTGTGATACCGACAGCATTCCCTCTGTGAAACCGACGGCATTCCCTCTGTGAAACCGACAGCATTCCCTCTGTGAAACCGACTACATTCCCTCTGTGAAACCGACTACATTCCTCTGTGAAACCTACGGCATTCCCTCTGTGAAACCTACGGCATTCCCTCTGTGAAACCGACAGCATTCCCTCTGTGGAACCGACTACATTCCCTCTGTGAAACCGACAGCATTCCCTCTGTGAAACCGACCACATTCCCTCAGTGAAACCGACTACATTCCCTCTGTGAAACCTACGGCATTCCCTCTGTGAAACCGACAGCATTCCCTCTGTGAAACCGACTACATTCCCTCTGTGTAACCTACGGCATTCCCTCTGTGAAACCTACAGCATTCCCTCTGTGAAACCGACAGCATTCCCTCTGTGAAACCGACTAACATTCCCTCTGTGAAACCGACAGCATTCCCTCTGTGAAACCGACAGCATTCCTCTGTGAAACCGACTGCATTCCCTCTGTGAAACCTACGGCATTCCCTCTGTGAAACCTACAGCATTCCCTCTGTGAAACCGACTACATTCCCTCTGTGAAACCGACAGCATTCCCTCTGTGAAACCGACAGCATTCCCTCTGTGAAACCGACTACATTCCCTCTGTGAAACCGACTACATTCCCTCTGTGAAACCGACAGCATTCCCTCTGTGAAACCGACAGCATTCCTCTGTGAAACCGACTACATCCCTCTGTGAAACCGTCAGCATTCCCTCTGTGAAACCGACAGCATTCCCTCTGTGAAACCGACTACATTCCCTCTGTGAAACCGACAGCATTCCCTCTGTGAAACCGACAGCATTCCCTCTGTGAAACCGACTACATTCCCTCTGTGAAACCGACAGCATTCCCTCTGTGAAACCTACAGCATTCCCTCTGTGAAAACCGACAGCATTCCCTCTGTGAAACCGACTACATTCCCTCTGTGAAACCTACAGCATTCCCTCTGTGAAACCGACAGCATTCCCTGTGTGAAACCGACAGCATTCCCTCTGTGAAACCGACTGCATTCCCTCTGTGAAACCTACAGCATTCCCTCTGTGAAACCGACAGCATTCCTCTGTGAAACCGACAGCATTCCCTCTGTGAAACCGACTACATTCCCTCTGTGAAACCGACAGCATTCCCTCTGTGAAACCGACTACATTCCCTCTGTGAAACCGACGGCATTCCTCTGTGAAACCGACGGCATTCCTCTGTGAAACCGACTACATTCCCTCTGTGAAACCGACGGCATTCCCTCTGTGAAACCGACGGCATTCCCTCTGTGAAACCTACGGTATTCCCTCTGTGAAACCGACGGCATTCCCTCTGTGAAACCGATGGCATTCCTCTGTGAAACCGACTACATTCCCTCTGAGAAACCGACTACATTCCTCTGTGAAACCTACGGTATTCCCTCTGTGATACCGACAGCATTCCCTCTGTGAAACCGACGCATTCCCTCTGTGAAACCGACAGCATTCCCTCTGTGAAACCGACTACATTCCCTCTGTGGAACCGACTACATTCCCTCTGTGAAACCGACAGCATTCCCTCTGTGAAACCGACTACATTCCCTCAGTGAAACCGACTACATTCCCTCTGTGAAACCTACGGCATTCCCTCTGTGAAACCTACGGCATTCCCTCTGTGAAACCGACAGCATTCCCTCTGTGGGACCGACTACATTCCCTCTGTGAAACGACAGCATTCCCTCTGTGAAACCTACAGCATTCCCTCTGTGAAACCGACAGCATTCCCTCTGTGAAACCGACAGCATTCCCTCTGTGAAACCGACAGCATTCCCTCTGTGAAACCGACTGCATTCCCTCTGTGAAACCGACAGCATTCCCTCTGTGAAACCGACAGCATTCCCTCTGTCAAACCGACTACATTCCCTCTGAGAACCGACTACATTCCCTCTGTGAAACCTACAGCATTCCCTCTGTGAAACCGACAGCATTCCTCTGTGAAACCGACTACATTCCCTCTGTGAAACCGCCTACATTCCCTCTGTGAAACCTACGGTATTCCTCTGTGAAACGACAGCATTCCCTCTGTGAAACCGACTACATTCCCTCTGTGAAACCGACTACATTCCTCTGAGAAACCAACTACATTCCCTCTGTGAAACCTACGGTATTCCCTCTGTGAAACCGACAGCATTCCTCTGTGAAACCGACAGTATTCCCTCTGTGAAACCTACAGCATTCCCTCTGTGAAACCGACAGCATTCCCTCTGTGAAACCGACTACATTCCCTCTGTGAACCGACGCATTCCCTCTGTGAAACCGACGGCATTCCCTCTGTGAAACCGACGGCATTCCCTCTGTGAAACCGACTGCATTCCCTCTGTGAAACCGACAGCATTCCCTCTGTGAAACCGACAGCATTCCCTCTGTGAAACCGACTGCATTCCCTCTGTGAAACCGACAGCATTCCCTCTGTGAAACCGACTACATTCCCTCTGTGAAACCGACAGCATTCCCTCTGAGAAACGACTACATTCCCTCTGTGAAACCTACGGTATTCCCTCTGTGAAACCAACAGCATTCCCTCTGTGAAACCTACGGTATTCCCTCTGTGAAACCGACAGCATTCCCTCTGTGAAACCGACAGCATTCCCTCTGTGAAACCGACAGCATTCCCTGTGTGAAAACGACAGCATTCCCTCTGTGAAACCGACAGCATTCCCTCTGTGAAACCGACTACATTCCCTCTGTGAAACCTACGGCATTCCCTCTGTGAAACCTACGGCATTCCCTCTGTGAAACCGACGGCATTCCCTCTGTGAAACCGACGGCATTCCCTCTGTGAAACCGACTACATTCCCTCTGAGAAACCGACTACATTCCCCTCTGTGAAACCTACGGTATTCCCTCTGTGATACCGACAGCATTCCCTCTGTGAAACCGACGGCATTCCCTCTGTGAAACCGACAGCATTCCCTCTGTGAAACCGACAGCATTCCCTCTGTGAAACCGACTGCATTCCCTCTGTGAAACCGACAGCATTCCCTCTGTGAAACCGACTACATTCCCTCTGTGAAACCGACAGCATTCCCTCTGTGAAACCGACAGCATTCCTCTGAGAAACCGACTACATTCCCTCTGTGAAACCTACGGTATTCCCTCTGTGAAACCGACAGCATTCCCTCTGTGAAACCGACGGTATTCCCTCTGTGAAACCGACAGCATTCCCTCTGTGAAACCGACAGCATTCCCTCTGTGAAACGACAGCATTCCCTCTGTGAAACCTACAGCATTCCCTCTGTGAAACCGACAGCATTCCCTCTGTGAAACTGACTACATTCCCTCTGTGAAACCGACAGCATTCCCTCTGTGAAACCGACAGCATTCCCTCTGTGAAACCGACTACATTCCCTCTGAGAAACGACTACATTCCCTCTGTGAAACCTACGGTATTCCCTCTGTGAAACCGACCAGCATTCCTCTGTGAAACCGACAGCATTCCCTCTGTGAAACCTACAGCCTTCCCTCTGTGAAACCGACAGCATTCCCTCTGTGAAACCGACAGCGTTCCCTCTGTGAAACCGACAGCATTCCCTCTCTGAAACCGACTACATTCCCTCTGTGAAACCTACAGCATTCCCTCTGTGAAACCTACAGCATTCCCTCTGTGAAACCTACGGTATTCCTCTGTGAAACCGACAGCATTCCCTCTGTGAAACCGACAGCATTCCCTCTGTGAAACCTACAGCATTCCCTCTGTGAAACCGACAGCATTCCCTGTGTGAAACCGACAGCATTCCCTCTGTGAAACCGACTGCATTCCTCTGTGAAACCTACAGCATTCCTCTGTGAAACCGACTACATTCCCTCTGTGAAACCGACAGCATTCCCTCTGTGAAACCGACGGCATTCCCTCTGTGAAACCGACTACATTCCCTCTGAGAAACCGACTACATTCCCTCTGTGAAACCTACGGTATTCCCTCTGTGAAACCGACTACATTCCCTCTGTGAAACCGACGGCATTCCCTCTGTGAAACCGACGGCATTCCCTCTGTGAAACCTACGGTATTCCCTCTGTGAAACGACAGCATTCCCTCTGTGAAACGACTACATTCCCTCTGTGAAACCGACTACATTCCCTCTGAGAAACCAACTACATTCCCTCTGTGAAACCTACGGTATTCCCTCTGTGAAACCGACAGCATTCCCTCTGTGAAACCGACAGCATTCCCTCTGTGAAACCTACAGCATTCCCTCTGTGAAACCGACAGCATTCCCTCTGTGAAACCGACTACATTCCCTCTGTGAAACCGACGGCATTCCCTCTGTGAAACCGACGGCATTCCCTCTGTGGAACCGACTACATTCCTCTGTGAAACCGACAGCATTCCCTCTGTGAAACCGACTGCATTCCCTCTGTGAAACCGACAGCATTCCCTCTGTGAAACCGACTGCATTCCCTCTGTGAAACCGACAGCATTCCCTCTGTGAAACCGACTACATTCCCTCTGTGAAACCGACAGCATTCCCTCTGTGAAACCGACAGCATTCCCTCTGAGAAACCGACTACATTCCCTCTGTGAAACCTACGGTATTCCCTCTGTGAAACCGACAGCATTCCCTCTGTGAAACGACGGTATTCCCTCTGTGAAACCGACAGCATTCCCTCTGTGAAACCGACAGCATTCCCTCTGTGAAACCGACAGCATTCCCTCTGTGAAACCTACAGCATTCCCTCTGTGAAACGACAGCATTCCCTCTGTGAAACTGACTACATTCCCTCTGTGAAACCGACAGCATTCCCTCTGTGAAACCGACAGCATTCCCTCTGTGAAACCGACTACATTCCCTCTGAGAAACCGACTACATTCCCTCTGTGAAACCTACGGTATTTCCCTCTGTGAAACGACAGCATTCCCTCTGTGAAACCGACAGCATTCCCTCTGTGAAACCTACAGCCTTCCCTCTGTGAAACCGACAGCATTCCCTCTGTGAAACCGACAGCGTTCCCTCTGTGGAAACCGACAGCATTCCTCTCTGAAACCGACTACATTCCCTCTGTGAAACCTACAGCATTCCCTCTGTGAAACCTACAGCATTCCCTCTGTGAAACCTACGGTATTCCTCTGTGAAACCGACAGCATTCCCTCTGTGAAACCGACAGCATTCCCTCTGTGAAACCTACAGCATTCCCTCTGTGAAACCGACAGCATTCCCTGTGTGAAACCGACAGCATTCCCTCTGTGAAACCGACTGCATTCTCTCTGTGAAACCTACAGCATTCCCTCTGTGAAACCGACTACATTCCCTCTGTGAAACCGACAGCATTCCCTCTGTGAAACCGACGGCATTCCCTCTGTGAAACCGACTACATTCCCTCTGAGAAACCGACTACATTCCCTCTGTGAAACCTACGGTATTCCCTCTGTGAAACCGACTACATTCCCTCTGTGAAACCGACGGCATTCCCTCTGTGAAACCGACGGCATTCCTCTGTGAAACCTACGGTATTCCCTCTGTGAAACCGACAGCATTCCCTCTGTGAAACGACTACATTCCCTCTGTGAAACCGACTACATTCCCTCTGAGAAACCAACTACATTCCCTCTGTGAAACCTACGGTATTCCCTCTGTGAAACCGACAGCATTCCCTCTGTGAAACCGGACAGCATTCCCTCTGTGAAACCTACAGCATTCCCTCTGTGAAACCGACAGCATTCCCTCTGTGAAACCGACTACATTCCCTCTGTGAAACCGACGGCATTCCCTCTGTGAAACCGACGGCATTCCCTCTGTGAAACCGACGGCATTCCCTCTGTGAAACCGACAGCATTCCCTCTGTGAAACCGACAGCATTCCCCTCTGTGAAACCGACAGCATTCCCTCTGTGAAACCGACTGCATTCCCTCTGTGAAACCGACAGCATTCCCTCTGTGAAACCGACTACATTCCCTCTGTGAAACCGACAGCATTCCCTCTGAGAACCGACTACATTCCCTCTGTGAAACTACGGTATTCCCTCTGTGAAACCAACAGCATTCCCTCTGTGAAACCTACGGTATTCCCTCTGTGAAACCGACAGCATTCCCTCTGTGAAACCGACAGCATTCCCTCTGTGAAACCGACAGCATTCCCTCTGTGAAACCGACAGCATTCCCTCTGTGAAACCGACTACATTCCCTCTGTGAAACTACGGCATTCCCTCTGTGAAACCTACGGCATTCCTCTGAGAAACCGACTACATTCCCTCTGTGAAACCTACGGTATTCCCTCTGTGATACCGACAGCATTCCCTCTGTGAAACCTACGGTATTCCCTCTGTGAAACCGACAGCATTCCCTCTGTGAAACCGACAGCATTCCCTCTGTGAAACCGACAGCATTCCCTCTGTGAAACCGACAGCATTCCCTCTGTGAAACCGACTACATTCCCTCTGTGAAACCGACGGCATTCCCTCTGTGAAACCGACTACATTCCCTCTGAGAAACCGACTACATTCCCTCTGTGAAACCTACGGTATTCCCTCTGTGATACCGACAGCATTCCCTCTGTGAAACTGACGGCATTCCCTCTGTGAAACCGACAGCATTCCCTCTGTGAAACCGACTGCATTCCTCTGTGAAACCGACAGCATTCCCTCTGTGAAACCGACTACATTCCCTCTGTGAAACCGACAGCATTCCCTCTGTGAACCGAAAGCATTCCCTCTGAGAACCGACTACATTCCCTCTGTGAAAACCTACGGTATTCCCTCTGTGAACCGACAGCATTCCCTCTGTGAAACCGACGGTATTCCCTCTGTGAAACCGACAGCATTCCCTCTGTGAAACCGACAGCATTCCCTCCGTGAAACCGACTGCATTCCCTCTGTGAAACCGACAGCATTCCCTCTGTGAAACCTACAGCATTCCCTCTGTGAAACCGACAGCATTCCCTCTGTGAAACTGACTACATTCCCTCTGTGAAACCGACAGCATTCCCTCTGTGAAACCGACAGCATTCCTCTGTGAAACCGACTACATTCCCTCTGAGAAACCGACTACATTCCCTCTGTGAAACCTACGGTATTCCCTCTGTGAAACCGACAGCATTCCCTCTGTGAAACCGACAGCATTCCCTCTGTGAAACCTACAGCCTTCCCTCTGTGAAACCGACAGCATTCCCTCTGTGAAACCGACAGCGTTCCCTCTGTGAAACCGACAGCATTCCCTCTCTGAAACCGACTACATTCCCTCTGTGAAACCTACAGCATTCCCTCTGTGAAACCTACGGTATTCCCTCTGTGAAACCGACAGCATTCCCTCTGTGAAACCGACAGCATTCCCTCTGTGAAACCTACAGCATTCCCTCTGTGAAACCGACAGCATTCCCTGTGTGAAACCGACAGCATTCCCTCTGTGAAACCGACTGCATTCCCTCTGTGAAACCTACAGCATTCCCTCTGTGAAACCGACTACATTCCCTCTGTGAAACCGACGGCATTCCCTCTGTGAAACCGACGGCATTCCCTCTGTGAAACCGACTACATTCCCTCTGAGAAACCGACTACATTCCCTCTGTGAAACCTACGGTATTCCCTCTGTGAAACCGACTACATTCCCTCTGTGAAACCGACGGCATTCCCTCTGTGAAACCGACGGCATTCCCTCTGTGAAACCGACTACATTCCCTCTGTGAAACCGACGGCATTCCCTCTGTGAAACCGACGGCATTCCCTCTGTGAAACAGACAGCATTCCCTCTGTGAAACCGACGGCATTCCCTCTGTGAAACCGACGGCATTCCCTCTGTGAAACCTACGGTATTCCCTCTGTGAAACCGACGGCATTCCCTCTGTGAAACCGACGGCATTCCCTCTGTGAAACCGACTACATTCCCTCTGAGAAACCGACTACATTCCCTCTGTGAAACCTACGGTATTCCCTCTGTGATACCGACAGCATTCCCTCTGTGAAACCGACGGCATTCCCTCTGTGAAACCTACAGCCTTCCCTCTGTGAAACCGACAGCATTCCCTCTGTGAAACCGACAGCGTTCCCTCTGTGAAACCGACAGCATTCCCTCTCTGAAACCGACTACATTCCCTCTGTGAAACCTACAGCATTCCCTCTGTGAAACCTACGGTATTCCCTCTGTGAAACCGACAGCATTCCCTCTGTGAAACCGACAGCATTCCCTCTGTGAAACCTACAGCATTCCCTCTGTGAAACCGACAGCATTCCCTGTGTGAAACCGACAGCATTCCCTCTGTGAAACCGACTGCATTCCCTCTGTGAAACCTACAGCATTCCCTCTGTGAAACCGACTACATTCCCTCTGTGAAACCGACAGCATTCCCTCTGTGAAACCGACGGCAATCCCTCTGTGAAACCGACTACATTCCCTCTGAGAAACCGACTACATTCCCTCTGTGAAACCTACGGTATTCCCTCTGTGAAACCGACTACATTCCCTCTGTGAAACCGACGGCATTCCCTCTGTGAAACCGACGGCATTCCCTCTGTGAAACCGACTACATTCCCTCTGTGAAACCGACGGCATTCCCTCTGTGAAACCGACGGCATTCCCTCTGTGAAACAGACGGCATTCCCTCTGTGAAACCGACAGCATTCCCTCTGTGAAACCGACGGCATTCCCTCTGTGAAACCTACGGTATTCCCTCTGTGAAACCGACGGCATTCCCTCTGTGAAACCGACGGCATTCCCTCTGTGAAACCGACTACATTCCCTCTGAGAAACCGACTACATTCCCTCTGTGAAACCTACGGTATTCCCTCTGTGATACCGACAGCATTCCCTCTGTGAAACCGACGGCATTCCCTCTGTGAAACCGACAGCATTCCCTCTGTGAAACCGACTACATTCCCTCTGTGAAACCGACTACATTCCCTCTGTGAAACCTACGGCATTCCCTCCGTGAAACCTACGGCATTCCCTCTGTGAAACCGACAGCATTCCCTCTGTGGAACCGACTACATTCCCTCTGTGAAACCGACAGCATTCCCTCTGTGAAACCGACCACATTCCCTCAGTGAAACCGACTACATTCCCTCTGTGAAACCTACGGCATTCCCTCTGTGAAACCTACGGCATTCCCTCTGTGAAACCGACAGCATTCCCTCTGTGGAACCGACTACATTCCCTCTGTGAAACTGACTACATTCCCTCTGTGAAACCGACAGCATTCCCTCTGTGAAACCGACAGCATTCCCTCTGTGAAACCGACTACATTCCCTCTGTGAAACCTACGGCATTCCCTCTGTGAAACCTACAGCATTCCCTCTGTGAAACCGACTACATTCCCTCTGTGAAACCGACAGCATTCCCTCTGTGAAACCGACAGCATTCCCTCTGTGAAACCGACTACATTCCCTCTGTGAAACCTACAGCATTCCCTCTGTGAAACCTACGGTATTCCCTCTGTGAAACCGACAGCATTCCCTCTGTGAAACCGACAGCATTCCCTCTGTGAAACCGACAGTATTCCCTGTGTGAAACCGACAGCATTCCCTCTGTGAAACCGACTACATTCCCTCTGTGAAACAGACAGCATTCCCTCTGTGAAACCGACAGCATTCCCTCTGTGAAACCGACAGCATTCCCTCTGTGAAACCGACTGCATTCCCTCTGTGAAACCGACTACATTCCCTCTGTGAAACCTACGGTATTCCCTCTGTGAAACCTACGGCATTCCCTCTGTGAAACCGACGGCATTCCCTCTGTGAAACCGACAGCATTCCCTCTGTGAAACCGACTACATTCCCTCTGAGAAACCGACTACATTCCCTCTGTGAAACCTACGGTATTCCCTCTGTGATACCGACAGCATTCCCCCTGTGAAACCGACGGCATTCCCTCTGTGAAACCGACAGCATTCCCTCTGTGAAACCGACTACATTCCCTCTGTGAAACCGACTACATTCCCTCTGTGAAACCTACGGCATTCCCTCTGTGAAACCTACGGCATTCCCTCTGTGAAACCGACAGCATTCCCTCTGTGGAACCGACTACATTCCCTCTGTGAAACCGACAGCATTCCCTCTGTGAAACCGACTACATTCCCTCAGTGTAACCGACTACATTCCCTCTGTGAAACCTACGGCATTCCCTCTGTGAAACCTAAGGCATTCCCTCTGTGAAACCGACAGCATTCCCTCTGTGGAACCGACTACATTCCCTCTGTGAAACCGACAGCATTCCCTCTGTGAAACCGACAGCATTCCCTCTGTGAAACCGACAGCATTCCCTCTGTGAAACCGACTACATTCCCTCTGTGGAACCGACAGCATTTCCTCTGTGAAACCGACCTGCATTCCCTCTGTGAAACCTACGGCATTCCCTCTGTGAAACCTACAGCATTCCCTCTGTGAAACCGACTACATTCCCTCTGTGAAACCGACAGCATTCCCTCTGTGAAACCGACAGCATTCCCTCTGTGAAACCGACTACATCCCTCTGTGAAACCGACTACATTCCCTCTGTGAAACCGACAGCATTCCCTCTGTGAAACCGACAGCATTCCCTCTGTGAAACCGACTACATTCCTCTGTGAAACGACTACATTCCCTCTGTGAAACCGTCAGCATTCCCTCTGTGAAACCGACAGCATTCCCTCTGTGAAACCGACTACATTCCCTCTGTGAAACCGACAGCATTCCCTCTGTGAAACCGACAGCATTCCCTCCGTGAAACCGACAGCATTCCCTCTGTGAAACCGACTACATTCCCTCTGTGAAACCGACAGCATTCCCTCTGTGAAACCTACAGCATTCCCTCTGTGAAACCGACAGCATTCCCTCTGTGAAACCGACTACATTCCCTCTGTGAAACCTACAGCATTCCCTCTGTGAAACCGACAGCATTCCTGTGTGAAACCGACAGCATTCCCTCTGTGAAACCGACTGCATTCCCTCTGTGAAACCTACAGCATTCCCTCTGTGAAACCGACTACATTCCCTCTGTGAAACCGACAGCATTCCCTCTGTGAAACCGACAGCATTCCCTCTGTGAAACCGACTACATTCCCTCTGTGAAACCGACAGCATTCCTCTGTGAAACCGACAGCATTCCCTCTGTGAAACCGACTACATTCCCTCTGTGAAACCGACAGCATTCCTCTGTGAAACCGACAGCATTCCCTCTGTGAACCGACTACATTCCCTCTGTGAAACCGACAGCATTCCCTCTGTGAAACCTACAGCATTCCCTCTGTGAAACCGACAGCATTCCCTCTGTGAAACCGACTACATTCCTCTGTGAAACCTACAGCATTCCCTCTGTGAAACCGACAGCATTCCCTGTGTGAAACCGACAGCATTCCCTCTGTGAAACCTACAGCATTCCCTCTGTGAAACCGACAGCATTCCTCTGTGAAACTGACTACATTCCCTCTGTGAAACCGACAGCATTCCCCTCTGTGAAACCGACAGCATTCCCTCTGTGAAACCGACTACATTCCCTCTGAGAAACCGACTACATTCCCTCTGTGAAACCTACGGTATTCCCTCTGTGAAACCGACAGCATTCCCTCTGTGAAACCGACAGCATTCCCTCTGTGAAACCTACAGCCTTCCCTCTGTGAAACCGACAGCATTCCCTCTGTGAAACCGACAGCGTTCCCTCTGTGAAACCGACAGCATTCCCTCTCTGAAACCGACTACATTCCCTCTGTGAAACCTACAGCATTCCCTCTGTGAAACCTACAGCATTCCCTCTGTGAAACCTACGGTATTCCCTCTGTGAAACCGACAGCATTCCCTCTGTGAAACCGACAGCATTCCCTCTGTGAAACCGACAGCATTCCCTGTGTGAAACCGACAGCATTCCCTCTGTGAAACCGACTGCATTCCCTCTGTGAAACCTACAGCATTCCCTCTGTGAAACCGACTACATTCCCTCTGTGAAACCGACAGCATTCCCTCTGTGAAACCGACAGCATTCCCTCTGTGAAACCGACGGCATTCCCTCTGTGAAACCGACTACATTCCCTCTGAGAAACCGACTACATTCCCTCTGTGAAACCTACGGTATTCCCTCTGTGAAACCGACTACATTCCCTCTGTGAAACCGACGGCATTCCCTCTGTGAAACCGACGGCATTCCTCTGTGAAACCGACTACATTCCCTCTGTGAAACCGACGGCATTCCCTCTGTGAAACCGACGGCATTCCCTCTGTGAAACAGACAGCATTCCCTCTGTGAAACCGACGGCATTCCCTCTGTGAAACCGACGGCATTCCTCAGTGAAACCTACGGTATTCCCTCTGTGAAACCGACGGCATTCCCTCTGTGAAACCGACTACATTCCCTCTGAGAAACCGACTACATTCCCTCTGTGAAACCTACGGTATTCCTCTGTGATACCGACAGCATTCCCTCTGTGAAACCGACGGCATTCCCTCTGTGAAACCTACAGCCTTCCCTCTGTGAAACCGACAGCATTCCCTCTGTGAAACCGACAGCGTTCCCTCTGTGAAACCGACAGCATTCCCTCTCTGAAACCGACTACATTCCCTCTGTGAAACCTACAGCATTCCCTCTGTGAAACCTACAGCATTCCCTCTGTGAAACCTACGGTATTCCCTCTGTGAAACCGACAGCATTCCCTCTGTGAAACCGACAGCATTCCCTCTGTGAAACCTACAGCATTCCCTCTGTGAAACCGACAGCATTCCCTGTGTGAAACGACAGCATTCCCTCTGTGAAACGACTGCATTCCCTCTGTGAAACCTACAGCATTCCCTCTGTGAAACCTACAGCATTCCTCTGTGAAACCGACTACATTCCCTCTGTGAAACCGACAGCATTCCCTCTGTGAAACCGACGGCAATCCCTCTGTGAAACCGACTACATTCCCTCTGAGAAACCGACTACATTCCTCTGTGAAACCTACGGTATTCCCTCTGTGAAACCGACTACATTCCCTCTGTGAAACCGACGGCATTCCCTCTGTGAAACCGACGGCATTTCCCTCTGTGAAACCGACTACATTCCCTCTGTGAAACCGACGGCATTCCCTCTGTGAAACCGACGGCATTCCCTCTGTGAAACAGACAGCATTCCCTCTGTGAAACCGACGGCATTCCCTCTGTGAAACCGACGGCATTTCCTCTGTGAAACCTACGGTATTCCCTCTGTGAAACCGACGGCATTCCCTCTGTGAAACCGACGGCATTCCCTCTGTGAAACCGACTACATTCCCTCTGAGAAACCGACTACATTCCCTCTGTGAAACCTACGGTATTCCCTCTGTGATACCGACAGCATTCCCTCTGTGAAACGACGGCATTCCCTCTGTGAAACCGACAGCATTCCCTCTGTGAAACCGACTACATTCCCTCTGTGAAACCGACTACATTCCCCTCTGTGAAACCTACGGCATTCCCTCCGTGAAACCTGCGGCATTCCCCTCTGTGAAACCGACAGCATTCCCTCTGTGGAACCGACTACATTCCTCTGTGAAACCGACAGCATTCCTCTGTGAAACCGACCACATTCCCTCAGTGAAACCGACTACATTCCCTCTGTGAAACCTACGGCATTCCCTCTGTGAAACCTACGGCATTCCCTCTGTGAAACCGACAGCATTCCTCTGTGGAACCGACTACATTCCCTCTGTGAAACTGACTACATTCCCTCTGTGAAACCGACAGCATTCCTCTGTGAAACCGACAGCATTCCCTCTGTGAAACCGACTACATTCCCTCTGTGAAACCTACGGCATTCCCTCTGTGAAACCTACAGCATTCCCTCTGTGAAACCGACTACATTCCCTCTGTGAAACCGACAGCATTCCCTCTGTGAAACCGACAGCATTCCCTCTGTGAAACCGACTACATTCCCTCTGTGAAACCTACAGCATTCCTCTGTGAAACCTACGGTATTCCCTCTGTGAAACCGACAGCATTCCCTCTGTGAAACCGACAGCATTCCCTCTGTGAAACCGACAGTATTCCCTGTGTGAAACCGACAGCATTCCCTCTGTGAAACCGACTACATTCCCTCTGTGAAACAGACAGCATTCCCTCTGTGAAACCGACAGCATTCCCTCTGTGAAACCGACAGCATTCCCTCTGTGAAACCGACTGCATTCCCTCTGTGAAACCGACTACATTCCCTCTGTGAAACCTACGGTATTCCCTCTGTGAAACCTACGGCATTCCTCTGTGAAACCGACGGCATTCCCTCTGTGAAACCTACGGTATTCCCTCTGTGATACCGACAGCATTCCCTCTGTGAAACCGACGGCATTCCCTCTGTGAAACCGACAGCATTCCCTCTGTGAACCGACTACATCCCTCTGTGAAACCGACTACATTCCCTCTGTGAAAACCTACGGCATTCCCTCCGTGAAACCTACGGCATTCCCTCTGTGAAACCGACAGCATTCCCTCTGTGGAACCGACTACATTCCCTCTGTGAAACCGACAGCATTCCCTCTGTGAAACCGACCACATTCCCTCAGTGAAACCGACTACATTCCCTCTGTGAAACCTACGGCATTCCCTCTGTGAAACCTACGGCATTCCCTCTGTGAAACCGACAGCATTCCCTCTGTGGAACCGACTACATTCCCTCTGTGAAACTGACTACATTCCCTCTGTGAAACCGACAGCATTCCCTCTGTGAAACGACAGCATTCCCTCTGTGAAACCGACTACATTCCCTCTGTGAAACTACGGCATTCCCTCTGTGAAACCTACAGCATTCCCTCTGTGAAACCGACTACATTCCCTCTGTGAAACCGACAGCATTCCCTCTGTGAAACCGACAGCATTCCCTCTGTGAAACCGACTACATTCCCTCTGTGAAACCTACAGCATTCCCTCTGTGAAACCTACGGTATTCCCTCTGTGAAACCGACAGCATTCCCTCTGTGAAACCGACAGCATTCCTCTGTGAAACCGACAGTATTCCCTGTGTGAAACCGGACAGCATTCCCTCTGTGAAACCGACTACATTCCCTCTGTGAAACAGACAGCATTCCCTCTGTGAAACCGACAGCATTCCCTCTGTGAAACCGACAGCATTCCCTCTGTGAAACCGACTGCATTCCCTCTGTGAAACCGACTACATTCCCTCTGTGAAACCTACGGTATTCCCTCTGTGAAACCTACGGCATTCCCTCTGTGAAACCGACGGCATTCCCTCTGTGAAACCGACGGCATTCCCTCTGTGAAACCGACTACATTCCCTCTGAGAAACCGACTACATTCCCTCTGTGAAACCTACGGTATTCCCTCTGTGATACCGACAGCATTCCCCCTGTGAAACCGACGGCATTCCCTCTGTGAACCGACAGCATTCCCTCTGTGAAACCGACTACATTCCCTCTGTGAAACGGAGGGGTGGGGGGGGGGGGGGGGGGGGGGGGGGGGGGGGGGGGGACCGGATCTGGGAACGATTCCTCTGTGAAAACCGACAGCATTCCTCTGTGAAACGACTACATTCCCTCTGTGTGAAGCGACTACATTCCCTCTGTGAAACCTACGGCATTCCCTCTGTGAAACCTAAGGCATTCCCTCTGTGAAACCGACAGCATTCCCTCTGTGGAACCGACTACATTCCCTCTGTGAAACCGACAGCATTCCCTCTGTGAAACCGACTAGCATTCCCTCTGTGAAACCGACAGCATTCCCTCTGTGAAACCGACTACATTCCTCTGTGAAACCGACAGCATTCCCTCTGTGAAACCGACAGCATTCCCTCTGTGGAAACCTACGGCATTCCCTCTGGTGGGGAGAACCTACAGCATTCCCTCTGTGACTGTGAAACCTACGGCATTCCCTCTGTGAAACCTACAGCATTCCCTCTGTGAAACCGACTACATTCCCTCTGTGAAACCGACAGCATTCCCTCTGTGAAACCGACAGCCTTCCCTCTGTGAAACCGACTACATTCCCTCTGTGAAACCGACTACATTCCCTCTGTGAAACCGACAGCATTCCCTCTGTGAAACCGACAGCATTCCCTCTGTGAAACCGACTACATTCCCTCTGTGAAACCGACTACATTCCCTCTGTGAAACCGTCAGCACTCCCTCTGTGAAACCGACAGCATTCCCTCTGTGAAACCGACTACATTCCCTCTGTGAAACCGACAGCATTCCCTCTGTGAAACCGACAGCATTCCCTCCGTGAAACCGACAGCATTCCCTCTGTGAAACCGACTACATTCCCTCTGTGAAACCGACAGCATTCCCTCTGTGAAACCTACAGCATTCCCTCTGTGAAACCGACAGCATTCCCTCTGTGAAACCGACTACATTCCCTCTGTGAAACCTACAGCATTCCCTCTGTGAAACCGACAGCATTCCCTGTGTGAAACCGACAGCATTCCCTCTGTGAAACCGACTGCATTCCCTCTGTGAAACCGACAGCATTCCCTCTGTGAAACCGACAGCATTCCCTCTGTGAAACCGACTACATTCCCTCTGTGAAACCGACAGCATTCCCTCTGTGAAACCGACAGCATTCCCTCTGTGAAACCGACTACATTCCCTCTGTGAAACCGACGGCATTCCCTCTGTGAAACCGACGGCATTCCCTCTGTGAAACCGACTACATTCCCTCTGTGAAACCGACGGCATTCCCTCTGTGAAACCGACGGCATTCCCTCTGTGAAACAGACAGCATTCCCTCTGTGAAACCGACAGCATTCCCTCTGTGAAACCGACGGCATTCCCTCTGTGAAACCTACGGTATTCCCTCTGTGAAACCGACGGCATTCCTCTGTGAAACCGACGGCATTCCCTCTGTGAAACCGACTACATTCCCTCTGAGAAACCGACTACATTCCCTCTGTGAAACCTACGGTATTCCCTCTGTGATACCGACAGCATTCCCTCTGTGAAACCGACGGCATTCCCTCTGTGAAACCGACAGCATTCCCTCTGTGAAACCGACTACATTCCCTCTCTGAAACCGACTACATTCCCTCTGTGAAACCTACGGCATTCCCTCTGTGAAACCTACGGCATTCCCTCTGTGAAACCGACAGCATTCCCTCTGTGGAACCGACTACATTCCCTCTGTGAAACCGACAGCATTCCCTCTGTGAAACCGACCACATTCCCTCAGTGAAACCGACTACATTCCCTCTGTGAAACCTACGGCATTCCCTCTGTGAAACCTACGGTATTCCCTCTGTGAAACCGACAGCATTCCTCTGTGGAACCGACTACATTCCCTCTGTGAAACTGACTACATTCCCTCTGTGAAACCGACAGCATTCTCTCTGTGAAACCGACAGCATTCCCTCTGTGAAACCGACTACATTCCCTCTGTGAAACCTACGGCATTCCCTCTGTGAAACCTACAGCATTCCCTCTGTGAAACCGACTACATTCCCTCTGTGAAACCGACAGCATTCCCTCTGTGAAACCGACAGCATTCCCTCTGTGAAACCGACTACATTCCCTCTGTGAAACCGACAGCATTCCCTCTGTGAAACCGACAGCATTCCCTCTGTGAAACCGACTGCATTCCCTCTGTGAAACCTACGGCATTCCCTCTGTGAAACCTACGGCATTCCTCTGTGAAACCGACTACATTCCCTCTGTGAAACCGACAGCATTCCCTCTGTGAAACCGACAGCATTCCCTCTGTGAAACCGACTACATTCCCTCTGTGAAACCGACTACATTCCCTCTGTGAAACCGACAGCATTCCCTCTGTGAAACCGACAGCATTCCCTCTGTGAAACCGACAGCATTCCCTCTGTGAAACCGACTACATTCCCTCTGTGAAACCGTCAGCATTCCCTCTGTGAAACCGACAGCATTCCCTCTGTGAAACCGACTACATTCCCTCTGTGAAACCGACAGCATTCCCTCTGTGAAACCGACAGCATTCCCTCTGTGAACCGACTACATTCCCTCTGTGAAACCGACAGCATTCCCTCTGTGAAACCTACAGCATTCCCTCTGTGAAACCGACAGCATTCCCTCTGTGAAACCGACTACATTCCCTCTGTGAAACCTACAGCATTCCCTCTGTGAAACCGACAGCATTCCCTGTGTGAAACCGACAGCATTCCTCTGTGAAACCGACTGCATTCCCTCTGTGAAACCTACAGCATTCCCTCTGTGAAACCTACGGCATTCCCTCTGTGAAACCGACAGCATTCCCTCTGTGGAACCGACTACATTCCCTCTGTGAAACCGACAGCATTCCCTCTGTGAAACCGACCACATTCCCTCAGTGAAACCGACTACATTCCCTCTGTGAAACCTACGGCATTCCCTCTGTGAAACCTACGGCATTCCCTCTGTGAAACCGACAGCATTCCCTCTGTGGAACCGACTACATTCCCTCTGTGAAACTGACTACATTCCCTCTGTGAAACCGACAGCATTCCCTCTGTGAAACCGACAGCATTCCCTCTGTGAAACCGACTACATTCCCTCTGTGAAACCTACGGCATTCCTCTGTGAAACCTACAGCATTCCCTCTGTGAAACCGACTACATTCCCTCTGTGAAACCGACAGCATTCCCTCTGTGAAACCGACAGCATTCCCTCTGTGAAACCGACTACATTCCCTCTGTGAAACCTACAGCATTCCCTCTGTGAAACCTACGGTATTCCCTCTGTGAAACCGACAGCATTCCCTCTGTGAAACCGACAGCATTCCCTCTGTGAAACCGACAGTATTCCCTGTGTGAAACCGACAGCATTCCCTCTGTGAAACCGACTACATTCCCTCTGTGAAACAGACAGCATTCCCTCTGTGAAACCGACAGCATTCCCTCTGTGAAACCGACTGCATTCCCTCTGTGAAACCGACTACATTCCCTCTGTGAAACCTACGGTATTCCCTCTGTGAAACCTACGGCATTCCCTCTGTGAAACCGACGGCATTCCCTCTGTGAAACCGACAGCATTCCCTCTGTGAAACCGACTACATTCCCTCTGTGAAACCTACAGCATTCCCTCTGTGAAACCTACGGTATTCCCTCTGTGAAACCGACAGCATTCCCTCTGTGAAACCGACAGCATTCCCTCTGTGAAACCGACAGTATTCCCTGTGTGAAACCGACAGCATTCCCTCTGTGAAACCGACTACATTCCCTCTGTGAAACAGACAGCATTCCCTCTGTGAAACCGACAGCATTCCCTCTGTGAAACCGACTGCATTCCCTCTGTGAAACCGACTACATTCCCTCTGTGAAACCTACGGTATTCCCTCTGTGAAACCTACGGCATTCCCTCTGTGAAACCGACGGCATTCCCTCTGTGAAACCGACAGCATTCCTCTGTGAAACCGACTACATTCCCTCTGAGAAACCGACTACATTCCCTCTGTGAAACCTACGGTATTCCCTCTGTGATACCGACAGCATTCCCCCTGTGAAACCGACGGCATTCCCTCTGTGAAACCGACAGCATTCCCTCTGTGAAACCGACTACATTCCCTCTGTGAAACCGACTACATTCCCTCTGTGAAACCTACGGCATTCCCTCTGTGAAACCTACGGCATTCCCTCTGTGAAACCGACAGCATTCCCTCTGTGGAACCGACTACATTCCCTCTGTGAAACCGACAGCATTCCCTCTGTGAAACCGACTACATTCCCTCAGTGTAACCGACTACATTCCCTCTGTGAAACCTACGGCATTCCCTCTGTGAAACCTAAGGCATTCCCTCTGTGAAACCGACAGCATTCCCTCTGTGGAACCGACTACATTCCCTCTGTGAAACCGACAGCATTCCCTCTGTGAAACCGACAGCATTCCCTCTGTGAAACCGACAGCATTCCCTCTGTGAAACCGACTACATTCCCTCTGTGAAACCGACAGCATTCCCTCTGTGAAACCGACTGCATTCCCTCTGTGAAACCTACGGCATTCCCTCTGTGAAACCTACAGCATTCCCTCTGTGAAACCGACTACATTCCCTCTGTGAAACCGACAGCATTCCCTCTGTGAAACCGACAGCATTCCCTCTGTGAAACCGACTACATTCCCTCTGTGAAACCGACTACATTCCCTCTGTGAAACCGACAGCATTCCCTCTGTGAAACCGACTACATTCCCTCTGTGAAACCGACTACATTCCCTCTGTGAAACCGTCAGCATTCCCTCTGTGAAACCGACAGCATTCCCTCTGTGAAACCGACTACATTCCCTCTGTGAAACCGACAGCATTCCCTCTGTGAAACCGACAGCATTCCCTCCGTGAAACCGACAGCATTCCCTCTGTGAAACCGACTACATTCCCTCTGTGAAACCGACAGCATTCCCTCTGTGAAACCTACAGCATTCCCTCTGTGAAACCGACAGCATTCCCTCTGTGAAACCGACTACATTCCCTCTGTGAAACCTACAGCATTCCCTCTGTGAAACCGACAGCATTCCCTGTGTGAAACCGACAGCATTCCCTCTGTGAAACCGACTGCATTCCCTCTGTGAAACCTACAGCATTCCCTCTGTGAAACCGACTACATTCCCTCTGTGAAACCGACAGCATTCCCTCTGTGAAACCGACAGCATTCCCTCTGTGAAACCGACTACATTCCCTCTGTGAAACCGACAGCATTCCCTCTGTGAAACCGACAGCATTCCCTCTGTGAAACCGACTACATTCCCTCTGTGAAACCGACGGCATTCCCTCTGTGAAACCGACGGCATTCCCTCTGTGAAACCGACTACATTCCCTCTGTGAAACCGACGGCATTCCCTCTGTGAAACCAACGGCATTCCCTCTGTGAAACAGACAGCATTCCCTCTGTGAAACCGACAGCATTCCCTCTGTGAAACCGACGGCATTCCCTCTGTGAAACCTACGGTATTCCCTCTGTGAAACCGACGGCATTCCCTCTGTGAAACCGACGGCATTCCCTCTGTGAAACCGACTACATTCCCTCTGAGAAACCGACTACATTCCCTCTGTGAAACCTACGGTATTCCCTCTGTGATACCGACAGCATTCCCTCTGTGAAACCGACGGCATTCCCTCTGTGAAACCGACAGCATTCCCTCTGTGAAACCGACTACATTCCCTCTCTGAAACCGACTACATTCCCTCTGTGAAACCTACGGCATTCCCTCTGTGAAACCTACGGCATTCCCTCTGTGAAACCGACAGCATTCCCTCTGTGGAACCGACTACATTCCCTCTGTGAAACCGACAGCATTCCCTCTGTGAAACCGACCACATTCCCTCAGTGAAACCGACTACATTCCCTCTGTGAAACCTACGGCATTCCCTCTGTGAAACCTACGGCATTCCCTCTGTGAAACCGACAGCATTCCCTCTGTGGAACCGACTACATTCCCTCTGTGAAACCGACAGCATTCCCTCTGTGAAACCGACCACATTCCCTCAGTGAAACCGACTACATTCCCTCTGTGAAACCTACGGCATTCCCTCTGTGAAACCTACGGTATTCCCTCTGTGAAACCGACAGCATTCCCTCTGTGGAACCGACTACATTCCCTCTGTGAAACTGACTACATTCCCTCTGTGAAACCGACAGCATTCTCTCTGTGAAACCGACAGCATTCCCTCTGTGAAACCGACTACATTCCCTCTGTGAAACCTACGGCATTCCCTCTGTGAAACCTACGGCATTCCCTCTGTGAAACCGACTACATTCCCTCTGTGAAACCGACAGCATTCCCTCTGTGAAACCGACAGCATTCCCTCTGTGAAACCGACTACATTCCCTCTGTGAAACCGACAGCATTCCCTCTGTGAAACCGACAGCATTCCCTCTGTGAAACCGACTGCATTCCCTCTGTGAAACCTACGGCATTCCCTCTGTGAAACCTACGGCATTCCCTCTGTGAAACCGACTACATTCCCTCTGTGAAACCGACAGCATTCCCTCTGTGAAACCGACAGCATTCCCTCTGTGAAACCGACTACATTCCCTCTGTGAAACCGACAGCATTCCCTCTGTGAAACCGACAGCATTCCCTCTGTGAAACCGACAGCATTCACTCTGTGAAACCGACTACATTCCCTCTGTGAAACCGTCAGCATTCCCTCTGTGAAACCGACAGCATTCCCTCTGTGAAACCGACTACATTCCCTCTGTGAAACCGACAGCATTCCCTCTGTGAAACCGACAGCATTCCCTCTGTGAAACCGACTACATTCCCTCTGTGAAACCGACAGCATTCCCTCTGTGAAACCTACAGCATTCCCTCTGTGAAACCGACAGCATTCCCTCTGTGAAACCGACTACATTCCCTCTGTGAAACCTACAGCATTCCCTCTGTGAAACCGACAGCATTCCCTGTGTGAAACCGACAGCATTCCCTCTGTGAAACCGACTGCATTCCCTCTGTGAAACCTACAGCATTCCCTCTGTGAAACCTACGGCATTCCCTCTGTGAAACCGACAGCATTCCCTCTGTGGAACCGACTACATTCCCTCTGTGAAACCGACAGCATTCCCTCTGTGAAACCGACCACATTCCCTCAGTGAAACCGACTACATTCCCTCTGTGAAACCTACGGCATTCCCTCTGTGAAACCTACGGCATTCCCTTTGTGAAACCGACAGCATTCCCTCTGTGGAACCGACTACATTCCCTCTGTGAAACTGACTACATTCCCTCTGTGAAACCGACAGCATTCCCTCTGTGAAACCGACAGCATTCCCTCTGTGAAACCGACTACATTCCCTCTGTGAAACCTACGGCATTCCCTCTGTGAAACCTACAGCATTCCCTCTGTGAAACCGACTACATTCCCTCTGTGAAACCGACAGCATTCCCTCTGTGAAACCGACAGCATTCCCTCTGTGAAACCGACTACATTCCCTCTGTGAAACCTACAGCATTCCCTCTGTGAAACCTACGGTATTCCCTCTGTGAAACCGACAGCATTCCCTCTGTGAAACCGACAGCATTCCCTCTGTGAAACCGACAGTATTCCCTGTGTGAAACCGACAGCATTCCCTCTGTGAAACCGACTACATTCCCTCTGTGAAACAGACAGCATTCCCTCTGTGAAACCGACAGCATTCCCTCTGTGAAACCGACAGCATTCCCTCTGTGAAACCGACTGCATTCCCTCTGTGAAACCGACTACATTCCCTCTGTGAAACCTACGGTATTCCCTCTGTGAAACCTACGGCATTCCCTCTGTGAAACCGACGGCATTCCCTCTGTGAAACCGACAGCATTCCCTCTGTGAAACCGACTACATTCCCTCTGAGAAACCGACTACATTCCCTCTGTGAAACCTACGGTATTCCCTCTGTGATACCGACAGCATTCCCCCTGTGAAACCGACGGCATTCCCTCTGTGAAACCGACAGCATTCCCTCTGTGAAACCGACTACATTCCCTCTGTGAAACCGACTACATTCCCTCTGTGAAACCTACGGCATTCCCTCTGTGAAACCTACGGCATTCCCTCTGTGAAACCGACAGCATTCCCTCTGTGGAACCGACTACATTCCCTCTGTGAAACCGACAGCATTCCCTCTGTGAAACCGACTACATTCCCTCAGTGTAACCGACTACATTCCCTCTGTGAAACCTACGGCATTCCCTCTGTGAAACCTAAGGCATTCCCTCTGTGAAACCGACAGCATTCCCTCTGTGGAACCGACTACATTCCCTCTGTGAAACCGACAGCATTCCCTCTGTGAAACCGACAGCATTCCCTCTGTGAAACCGACAGCATTCCCTCTGTGAAACCGACTACATTCCCTCTGTGAAACCGACAGCATTCCCTCTGTGAAACCGACTGCATTCCCTCTGTGAAACCTACGGCATTCCCTCTGTGAAACCTACAGCATTCCCTCTGTGAAACCGACTACATTCCCTCTGTGAAACCGACAGCATTCCCTCTGTGAAACCGACAGCATTCCCTCTGTGAAACCGACTACATTCCCTCTGTGAAACCGACTACATTCCCTCTGTGAAACCGACAGCATTCCCTCTGTGAAACCGACTACATTCCCTCTGTGAAACCGACTACATTCCCTCTGTGAAACCGTCAGCATTCCCTCTGTGAAACCGACAGCATTCCCTCTGTGAAACCGACTACATTCCCTCTGTGAAACCGACAGCATTCCCTCTGTGAAACCGACAGCATTCCCTCCGTGAAACCGACAGCATTCCCTCTGTGAAACCGACTACATTCCCTCTGTGAAACCGACAGCATTCCCTCTGTGAAACCTACAGCATTCCCTCTGTGAAACCGACAGCATTCCCTCTGTGAAACCGACTACATTCCCTCTGTGAAACCTACAGCATTCCCTCTGTGAAACCGACAGCATTCCCTGTGTGAAACCGACAGCATTCCCTCTGTGAAACCGACTGCATTCCCTCTGTGAAACCTACAGCATTCCCTCTGTGAAACCGACTACATTCCCTCTGTGAAACCGACAGCATTCCCTCTGTGAAACCGACAGCATTCCCTCTGTGAAACCGACTACATTCCCTCTGTGAAACCGACAGCATTCCCTCTGTGAAACCGACAGCATTCCCTCTGTGAAACCGACTACATTCCCTCTGTGAAACCGACGGCATTCCCTCTGTGAAACCGACGGCATTCCCTCTGTGAAACCGACTACATTCCCTCTGTGAAACCGACGGCATTCCCTCTGTGAAACCAACGGCATTCCCTCTGTGAAACAGACAGCATTCCCTCTGTGAAACCGACAGCATTCCCTCTGTGAAACCGACGGCATTCCCTCTGTGAAACCTACGGTATTCCCTCTGTGAAACCGACGGCATTCCCTCTGTGAAACCGACGGCATTCCCTCTGTGAAACCGACTACATTCCCTCTGAGAAACCGACTACATTCCCTCTGTGAAACCTACGGTATTCCCTCTGTGATACCGACAGCATTCCCTCTGTGAAACCGACGGCATTCCCTCTGTGAAACCGACAGCATTCCCTCTGTGAAACCGACTACATTCCCTCTCTGAAACCGACTACATTCCCTCTGTGAAACCTACGGCATTCCCTCTGTGAAACCTACGGCATTCCCTCTGTGAAACCGACAGCATTCCCTCTGTGGAACTGACTACATTCCCTCTGTGAAACCGACAGCATTCCCTCTGTGAAACCGACCACATTCCCTCAGTGAAACCGACTACATTCCCTCTGTGAAACCTACGGCATTCCCTCTGTGAAACCTACGGCATTCCCTCTGTGAAACCGACAGCATTCCCTCTGTGGAACCGACTACATTCCCTCTGTGAAACTGACTACATTCCCTCTGTGAAACCGACAGCATTCCCTCTGTGAAACCGACTAAATTCCCTCTGTGAAACCGACAGCATTCCCTCTGTGAAACCGACAGCATTCCCTCTGTGAAACCGACTGCATTCCCTCTGTGAAACCTACGGCATTCCCTCTGTGAAACCTACGGCATTCCCTCTGTGAAACCGACTACATTCCCTCTGTGAAACCGACAGCATTCCCTCTGTGAAACCGACAGCATTCCCTCTGTGAAACCGACTACATTCCCTCTGTGAAACCGACTACATTCCCTCTGTGAAACCGACAGCATTCCCTCTGTGAAACCGACAGCATTCCCTCTGTGAAACCGACTACATTCCCTCTGTGAAACCGACGGCATTCCCTCTGTGAAACCGACGGCATTCCCTCTGTGAAACCGACTACATTCCCTCTGTGAAACCGACGGCATTCCCTCTGTGAAACCAACGGCATTCCCTCTGTGAAACAGACAGCATTCCCTCTGTGAAACCGACAGCATTCCCTCTGTGAAACCGACGGCATTCCCTCTGTGAAACCTACGGTATTCCCTCTGTGAAACCGACGGCATTCCCTCTGTGAAACCGACGGCATTCCCTCTGTGAAACCGACTACATTCCCTCTGAGAAACCGACTACATTCCCTCTGTGAAACCTACGGTATTCCCTCTGTGATACCGACAGCATTCCCTCTGTGAAACCGACGGCATTCCCTCTGTGAAACCGACAGCATTCCCTCTGTGAAACCGACTACATTCCCTCTCTGAAACCGACTACATTCCCTCTGTGAAACCTACGGCATTCCCTCTGTGAAACCTACGGCATTCCCTCTGTGAAACCGACAGCATTCCCTCTGTGGAACCGACTACATTCCCTCTGTGAAACCGACAGCATTCCCTCTGTGAAACCGACCACATTCCCTCAGTGAAACCGACTACATTCCCTCTGTGAAACCTACGGCATTCCCTCTGTGAAACCTACGGCATTCCCTCTGTGAAACCGACAGCATTCCCTCTGTGGAACCGACTACATTCCCTCTGTGAAACTGACTACATTCCCTCTGTGAAACCGACAGCATTCCCTCTGTGAAACCGACTACATTCCCTCTGTGAAACCGACAGCATTCCCTCTGTGAAACCGACAGCATTCCCTCTGTGAAACCGACTGCATTCCCTCTGTGAAACCTACGGCATTCCCTCTGTGAAACCTACAGCATTCCCTCTGTGAAACCGACTACATTCCCTCTGTGAAACCGACAGCATTCCCTCTGTGAAACCGACAGCATTCCCTCTGTGAAACCGACTACATTCCCTCTGTGAAACCGACTACATTCCCTCTGTGAAACCGACAGCATTCCCTCTGTGAAACCGACAGCATTCCCTCTGTGAAACCGACTACATTCCCTCTGTGAAACCGTCAGCATTCCCTCTGTGAAACCGACAGCATTCCCTCTGTGAAACCGACTACATTCCCTCTGTGAAACCGACAGCATTCCCTCTGTGAAACCGACAGCATTCCCTCTGTGAAACCGACTACATTCCCTCTGTGAAACCGACAGCATTCCCTCTGTGAAACCTACAGCATTCCCTCTGTGAAACCGACAGCATTCCCTCTGTGAAACCGACTACATTCCCTCTGTGAAACCTACAGCATTCCCTCTGTGAAACCGACAGCATTCCCTGTGTGAAACCGACAGCATTCCCTCTGTGAAACCGACTGCATTCCCTCTGTGAAACCTACAGCATTCCCTCTGTGAAACCGACTACATTCCCTCTGTGAAACCGACGGCATTCCCTCTGTGAAACCGACGGCATTCCCTCTGTGAAACCGACGGCATTCCCTCTGTGAAACCGACTACATTCCCTCTGTGAAACCGACGGCATTCCCTCTGTGAAACCGACGGCATTCCCTCTGTGAAACCTACGGTATTCCCTCTGTGAAACCGACGGCATTCCCTCTGTGAAACCGATGGCATTCCCTCTGTGAAACCGACTACATTCCCTCTGAGAAACCGACTACATTCCCTCTGTGAAACCTACGGTATTCCCTCTGTGATACCGACAGCATTCCCTCTGTGAAACCGACGGCATTCCCTCTGTGAAACCGACAGCATTCCCTCTGTGAAACCGACTACATTCCCTCTGTGGAACCGACTACATTCCCTCTGTGAAACCGACAGCATTCCCTCTGTGAAACCGACTACATTCCCTCAGTGAAACCGACTACATTCCCTCTGTGAAACCTACGGCATTCCCTCTGTGAAACCTACGGCATTCCCTCTGTGAAACCGACAGCATTCCTTCTGTGGGACCGACTACATTCCCTCTGTGAAACCGACAGCATTCCCTCTGTGAAACCTACAGCATTCACTCTGTGAAACCGACAGCATTCCCTCTGTGAAACCGACTGCATTCCCTCTGTGAAACCGACAGCATTCCCTCTGTGAAACCGACAGCATTCCCTCTGTGAAACCGACTGCATTCCCTCTGTGAAACCGACAGCATTCCCTCTGTGAAACCGACAGCATTCCCTCTGTCAAACCGACTACATTCCCTCTGAGAAACCGACTACATTCCCTCTGTGAAACCTACAGCATTCCCTCTGTGAAACCGACAGCATTCCCTCTGTGAAACCGACTACATTCCTTCTGTGAAACCTACGGTATTCCCTCTGTGAAACCGACAGCATTCCCTCTGTGAAACCGACTACATTCCCTCTGTGAAACCGACTACATTCCCTCTGAGAAACCAACTACATTCCCTCTGTGAAACCTACGGTATTCCCTCTGTGAAACCGACAGCATTCCCTCTGTGAAACCGACAGTATTCCCTCTGTGAAACCTACAGCATTCCCTCTGTGAAACCGACAGCATTCCCTCTGTGAAACCGACTGCATTCCCTCTGTGAAACCGACGGCATTCCCTCTGTGAAACCGACGGCATTCCCTCTGTGGAACCGACTACATTCCCTCTGTGAAACCGACAGCATTCCCTCTGTGAAACCGACTGCATTCCCTCTGTGAAACCGACAGCATTCCCTCTGTGAAACCGACAGCATTCCCTCTGTGAAACCGACTACATTCCCTCTGTGAAACCGACAGCATTCCCTCTGTGAAACCGACTACATTCCCTCTGTGAAACCGACAGCATTCCCTCTGAGAAACCGACTACATTCCCTCTGTGAAACCTACGGTATTCCCTCTGTGAAACCAACAGCATTCCCTCTGTGAAACCTACGGTATTCCCTCTGTGAAACCGACAGCATTCCCTCTGTGAAACCGACAGCATTCCCTCTGTGAAACCGACAGCATTCCCTGTGTGAAACCGACAGCATTCCCTCTGTGAAACCGACAGCATTCCCTCTGTGAAACCGACTACATTCCCTCTGTGAAACCTACGGCATTCCCTCTGTGAAACCGACGGCATTCCCTCTGTGAAACCGACGGCATTCCCTCTGTGAAACCGACTACATTCCCTCTGAGAAACCGACTACATTCCCTCTGTGAAACCTACGGTATTCCCTCTGTGATACCGACAGCATTCCCTCTGTGAAACCGACGGCATTCCCTCTGTGAAACCGACAGCATTCCCTCTGTGAAACCGACAGCATTCCCTCTGTGAAACCGACTGCATTCCCTCTGTGAAACCGACAGCATTCCCTCTGTGAAACCGACAGCATTCCCTCTGAGAAACCGACTACATTCCCTCTGTGAAACCTACGGTATTCCCTCTGTGAAACCGACAGCATTCCCTCTGTGAAACCGACGGTATTCCCTCTGTGAAACCGACAGCATTCCCTCTGTGAAACCGACTGCATTCCCTCTGTGAAACCGACAGCATTCCCTCTGTGAAACCTACAGCATTCCCTCTGTGAAACCGACAGCATTCCCTCTGTGAAACTGACTACATTCCCTCTGTGAAACCGACAGCATTCCCTCTGTGAAACCGACAGCATTCCCTCTGTGAAACCGACTACATTCCCTCTGAGAAACCGACTACATTCCCTCTGTGAAACCTACGGTATTCCCTCTGTGAAACCGACAGCATTCCCTCTGTGAAACCGACAGCATTCCCTCTGTGAAACCTACAGCCTTCCCTCTGTGAAACCGACAGCATTCCCTCTGTGAAACCGACAGCGTTCCCTCTGTGAAACCGACAGCATTCCCTCTCTGAAACCGACTACATTCCCTCTGTGAAACCTACGGCATTCCCTCTGTGAAACCTACGGCATTCCCTCTGTGAAACCTACGGTATTCCCTCTGTGAAACCTACGGTATTCCCTCTGTGAAACCGACAGCATTCACTCTGTGAAACCGACAGCATTCCCTCTGTGAAACCTACAGCATTCCCTCTGTGAAACCGACAGCATTCCCTGTGTGAAACCGACAGCATTCCCTCTGTGAAACCGACTGCATTCCCTCTGTGAAACCTACAGCATTCCCTCTGTGAAACCGACTACATTCCCTCTGTGAAACCGACAGCATTCCCTCTGTGAAACCGACAGCATTCCCTCTGTGAAACCGACTACATTCCCTCTGTGAAACCGACAGCATTCCCTCTGTGAAACCGACGGCATTCATTCCCTCTGTGAAACCGACGGCATTCCCTCTGTGAAACCGACGGCATTCCCTCTGTGAAACCTACGGTATTCCCTCTGTGAAACCGACGGCATTCCCTCTGTGAAACCGACGGCATTCCCTCTGTGAAACCGACTACATTCCCTCTGAGAAACCGACTACATTCCCTCTGTGAAACCTACGGTATTCCCTCTGTGATACCGACAGCATTCCCTCTGTGAAACCGACGGCATTCCCTCTGTGAAACCGACAGCATTCCCTCTGTGAAACCGACTACATTCCCTCTGTGAAACCGACTACATTCCCTCTGTGAAACCTACGGCATTCCCTCTGTGAAACCTACGGCATTCCCTCTGTGAAACCGACAGCATTCCCTCTGTGGAACCGACTACATTCCCTCTGTGAAACCGACAGCATTCCCTCTGTGAAACCGACCACATTCCCTCAGTGAAACCAACTACATTCCCTCTGTGAAACCTACGGCATTCCCTCTGTGAAACCTACGGCATTCCCTCTGTGAAACCGACAGCATTCCCTCTGTGGAACCGACTACATTCCCTCTGTGAAACCGAAAGCATTCCCTCTGTGATACCTACAGCATTCCCTCTGTGAAACCGACAGCATTCCCTCTGTGAAACCGACAGCATTCCCTCTGTGAAACTGACTACATTCCCTCTCTGAAACCGACAGCATTCCCTCTGTGAAACCGACAGCATTCCCTCTGTGAAACCGACTACATTCCCTCTGTGAAACCTACGGCATTCCCTCTGTGAAACCTACAGCATTCCCTCTGTGAAACCGACTACATTCCCTCTGTGAAACTGACAGCATTCCCTCTGTGAAACCGACAGCATTCCCTCTGTGAAACCGACAGCATTCCCTCTGTGGAACCGACTACATTCCCTCTGTGAAACCGACAGCATTCCCTCTGTGAAACCGACCACATTCCCTCAGTGAAACCGACTACATTCCCTCTGTGAAACCTACGGCATTCCCTCTGTGAAACCTACGGCATTCCCGCTGTGAAACCGACAGCATTCCCTCTGTGGAACCGACTACATTCCCTCTGTGAAACCGAAAGCATTCCCTCTGTGAAACCTACAGCATTCCCTCTGTGAAACCGACAGCATTCCCTCTGTGAAACCGACAGCATTCCCTCTGTGAAACTGACTACATTCCCTCTGTGAAACCGACAGCATTCCCTCTGTGAAACCGACAGCATTCCCTCTGTGAAACCGACTACATTTCCTCTGTGAAACCTACGGCATTCCCTCTGTGAAACCTACGGCATTCCATCTGTGAAACCGACTACATTCCCTCTGTGAAACCGACAGCATTCCCTCTGTGAAACCGACAGCATTCCCTCTGTGAAACCGACTACATTCCCTCTGTGAAACCGACAGCATTCCCTCTGTGAAACCGACAGCATTCCCTCTGTGAAACCGACTGCATTCCCTCTGTGAAACCTACGGCATTCCCTCTGTGAAACCTACAGCATTCCCTCTGTGAAACCGACTACATTCCCTCTGTGAAACCGACAGCATTCCCTCTGTGAAACCGACAGCATTCCCTCTGTGAAACCGACTACATTCCCTCTGTGAAACCGACTACATTCCCTCTGTGAAACCGACAGCTTTCCCTCTGTGAAACCGACAGCATTCCCTCTGTGAAACCGACTACATTCCCTCTGTGAAACCGTCAGCATTCCCTCTGTGAAACCGACAGCATTCCCTCTGTGAAACCGACTACATTCCCTCTGTGAAACCGACAGCATTCCCTCTGTGAAACCGACAGCATTCCCTCCGTGAAACCGACAGCATTCCCTCTGTGAAACCGACTACATTCCCTCTGTGAAACCGACAGCATTCCCTCTGTGAAACCTACAGCATTCCCTCTGTGAAACCGACAGCATTCCCTCTGTGAAACCGACTACATTCCCTCTGTGAAACCTACAGCATTCCCTCTGTGAAACCGACAGCATTCCCTGTGTGAAACCGACAGCATTCCCTCTGTGAAACCGACTGCATTCCCTCTGTGAAACCTACAGCATTCCCTCTGTGAAACCGACTACATTCCCTCTGTGAAACCGACAGCATTCCCTCTGTGAAACCGACAGCATTCCCTCTGTGAAACCGACTACATTCCCTCTGTGAAACCGACAGCATTCCCTCTGTGAAACCGACAGCATTCCCTCTGTGAAACCGACTACATTCCCTCTGTGAAACCGACGGCATTCCCTCTGTGAAACCGACGGCATTCCCTCTGTGAAACCGACTGCATTCCCTCTGTGAAACCGACGGCATTCCCTCTGTGAAACCGACGGCATTCCCTCTGTGAAACAGACAGCATTCCCTCTGTGAAACCGACAGCATTCCCTCTGTGAAACCGACGGCATTCCCTCTGTGAAACCGACGGCATTCCCTCTGTGAAACCGACGGCATTCCCTCTGTGAAACCTACGGTATTCCCTCTGTGAAACCGACGGCATTCCCTCTGTGAAACCGACGGCATTCCCTCTGTGAAACCGACTACATTCCCTCTGAGAAACCGACTACATTCCCTCTGTGAAACCTACGGTATTCCCTCTGTGATACCGACAGCATTCCCTCTGTGAAACCGACAGCATTCCCTCTGTGAAACCGACTACATTCCCTCTGTGAAACCGACTACATTCCCTCTGTGAAACCTACGGCATTCCCTCTGTGAAACCTACGGCATTCCCTCTGTGAAACCGACAGCATTCCCTCTGTGGAACCGACTACATTCCCTCTGTGAAACCGACAGCATTCCCTCTGTGAAACCGACCACATTCCCTCAGTGAAACCGACTACATTCCCTCTGTGAAACCTACGGCATTCCCTCTGTGAAACCTACGGCATTCCCTCTGTGAAACCGACAGCATTCCCTCTGTGGAACCGACTACATTCCCTCTGTGAAACCGACAGCATTCCCTCTGTGAAACCGACAGCATTCCCTCTGTGAAACCTACGGCATTCCCTCTGTGAAACCTACGGCATTCCCTCTGTGAAACCGACTACATTCCCTCTGTGAAACCGACAGCATTCCCTCTGTGAAACCGACAGCATTCCCTCTGTGAAACCGACTACATTCCCTCTGTGAAACCGACTACATTCCCTCTGTGAAACCGACAGCATTCCCTCTGTGAAACCGACAGCATTCCCTCTGTGAAACCGACTGCATTCCCTCTGTGAAACCGACTACATTCCCTCTGTGAAACCGTCAGCATTCCCTCTGTGAAACCGACAGCATTCCCTCTGTGAAACCGACAGCATTCCCTCTGTGAAACCTACAGCATTCCCTCTGTGAAACCGACAGCATTCCCTCTGTGAAACCGACTACATTCCCTCTGTGAAACCTACAGCATTCCCTGTGTGAAACCGACAGCATTCCCTCTGTGAAACCGACTGCATTCCCTCTGTGAAACCTACAGCATTCCCTGTGTGAAACCGACTACATTCCCTCTGTGAAACCGACCACATTCCCTCAGTGAAACCGACTACATTCCCTCTGTGAAACCTACGGCATTCCCTCTGTGAAACCTACGGCATTCCCTCTGTGGAACCGACTACATTCCCTCTGTGAAACCGACAGCATTCCCTCTGTGAAACCGACAGCATTCCCTCTGTGAAACCGACTACATTCCCTCTGTGAAACCGACAGCATTCCCTCTGTGAAACCGACAGCATTCCCTCTGTGAAACCGACTGCATTCCCTTTGTGAAACCTACGGCATTCCCTCTGTGAAACCTACAGCATTCCCTCTGTGAAACCGACTACATTCCCTCTGTGAAACCGACAGCATTCCCTCTGTGAAACCGACAGCATTCCCTCTGTGAAACCGACTACATTCCCTCTGTGAAACCGTCAGCATTCCCTCTGTGAAACCGACAGCATTCCCTCTGTGAAACTGACTACATTCCCTCTGTGAAACCGACAGCATTCCCTCTGTGAAACCGACAGCATTCCCTCTGTGAAACCGACTACATTCCCTCTGTGAAACCGACTACATTCCCTCTGTGAAACCGACAGCATTCCCTCTGTGAAACCGACAGCATTCCCTCTGTGAAACCGACTGCATTCCCTCTGTGAAACCGACTACATTCCCTCTGTGAAACCGTCAGCATTCCCTCTGTGAAACCGACAGCATTCCCTCTGTGAAACCGACAGCATTCCCTCTGTGAAACCTACAGCATTCCCTCTGTGAAACCGACAGCATTCCCTCTGTGAAACCGACTACATTCCCTCTGTGAAACCTACAGCATTCCCTGTGTGAAACCGACAGCATTCCCTCTGTGAAACCGACTGCATTCCCTCTGTGAAACCTACAGCATTCCCTGTGTGAAACCGACTACATTCCCTCTGTGAAACCGACCACATTCCCTCAGTGAAACCGACTACATTCCCTCTGTGAAACCTACGGCATTCCCTCTGTGAAACCTACGGCATTCCCTCTGTGGAACCGACTACATTCCCTCTGTGAAACCGACAGCATTCCCTCTGTGAAACCGACAGCATTCCCTCTGTGAAACCGACTACATTCCCTCTGTGAAACCGACAGCATTCCCTCTGTGAAACCGACAGCATTCCCTCTGTGAAACCGACTGCATTCCCTTTGTGAAACCTACGGCATTCCCTCTGTGAAACCTACAGCATTCCCTCTGTGAAACCGACTACATTCCCTCTGTGAAACCGACAGCATTCCCTCTGTGAAACCGACAGCATTCCCTCTGTGAAACCGACTACATTCCCTCTGTGAAACCGTCAGCATTCCCTCTGTGAAACCGACAGCATTCCCTCTGTGAAACCGACTACATTCCCTCTGTGAAACCGACAGCATTCCCTCTGTGAAACCGACAGCATTCCCTCTGTGAAACCGACTACATTCCCTCTGTGAAACCGACAGCATTCCCTCTGTGAAACCTACAGCATTCCCTCTGTGAAACCGACAGCATTCCCTCTGTGAAACCGACTACATTCCCTCTGTGAAACCTACAGCATTTCCTCTGTGAAACCGACAGCATTCCCTGTGTGAAACCGACAGCATTCCCTCTGTGAAACCGACTGCATTCCCTCTGTGAAACCTACAGCATTCCCTCTGTGAAACCGACAGCATTCCCTCTGTGAAACCGACAGCATTCCCTCTGTGAAACCGACTACATTCCCTCTGTGAAACCGACAGCATTCCCTCTGTGAAACCGACGGCATTCCCTCTGTGAAACCGACGGCATTCCCTCTGTGAAACCGACTACATTCCCTCTGTGAAACCGACGGCATTCCCTCTGTGAAACCGACGGCATTCCCTCTGTGAAACCTACGGTATTCCCTCTGTGAAACCGACGGCATTCCCTCTGTGAAACCGATGGCATTCCCTCTGTGAAACCGACTACATTCCCTCTGAGAAACCGACTACATTCCCTCTGTGAAACCTACGGTATTCCCTCTGTGATACCGACAGCATTCCCTCTGTGAAACCTACGGTATTCCCTCTGTGAAACCGACAGCATTCCCTCTGTGGAACCGACTACATTCCCTCTGTGAAACTGACTACATTCCCTCTGTGAAACCGACAGCATTCTCTCTGTGAAACCGACAGCATTCCCTCTGTGAAACCGACTACATTCCCTCTGTGAAACCTACGGCATTCCCTCTGTGAAACCTACGGCATTCCCTCTGTGAAACCGACTACATTCCCTCTGTGAAACCGACAGCATTCCCTCTGTGAAACCGACAGCATTCCCTCTGTGAAACCGACTACATTCCCTCTGTGAAACCGACAGCATTCCCTCTGTGAAACCGACAGCATTCCCTCTGTGAAACCGACTGCATTCCCTCTGTGAAACCTACGGCATTCCCTCTGTGAAACCTACGGCATTCCCTCTGTGAAACCGACTACATTCCCTCTGTGAAACCGACAGCATTCCCTCTGTGAAACCGACAGCATTCCCTCTGTGAAACCGACTACATTCCCTCTGTGAAACCGACTACATTCCCTCTGTGAAACCGACAGCATTCCCTCTGTGAAACCGACAGCATTCCCTCTGTGAAACCGACAGCATTCCCTCTGTGAAACCGACTACATTCCCTCTGTGAAACCGTCAGCATTCCCTCTGTGAAACCGACAGCATTCCCTCTGTGAAACCGACTACATTCCCTCTGTGAAACCGACAGCATTCCCTCTGTGAAACCGACAGCATTCCCTCTGTGAAACCGACTACATTCCCTCTGTGAAACCGACAGCATTCCCTCTGTGAAACCTACAGCATTCCCTCTGTGAAACCGACAGCATTCCCTCTGTGAAACCGACTACATTCCCTCTGTGAAACCTACAGCATTCCCTCTGTGAAACCGACAGCATTCCCTGTGTGAAACCGACAGCATTCCCTCTGTGAAACCGACTGCATTCCCTCTGTGAAACCTACAGCATTCCCTCTGTGAAACCTACGGCATTCCCTCTGTGAAACCGACAGCATTCCCTCTGTGGAACCGACTACATTCCCTCTGTGAAACCGACAGCATTCCCTCTGTGAAACCGACCACATTCCCTCAGTGAAACCGACTACATTCCCTCTGTGAAACCTACGGCATTCCCTCTGTGAAACCGACAGCATTCCCTCTGTGGAACCGACTACATTCCCTCTGTGAAACCGACTACATTCCCTCTGTGAAACCGACAGCATTCCCTCTGTGAAACCGACAGCATTCCCTCTGTGAAACCGACTACATTCCCTCTGTGAAACCTACGGCATTCCCTCTGTGAAACCTACAGCATTCCCTCTGTGAAACCGACTACATTCCCTCTGTGAAACCGACAGCATTCCCTCTGTGAAACCGACAGCATTCCCTCTGTGAAACCGAGTACATTCCCTCTGTGAAACCTACAGCATTCCCTCTGTGAAACCTACGGTATTCCCTCTGTGAAACCGACAGCATTCCCTCTGTGAAACCGACAGCATTCCCTCTGTGAAACCGACAGTATTCCCTGTGTGAAACCGACAGCATTCCCTCTGTGAAACCGACTACATTCCCTCTGTGAAACAGACAGCATTCCCTCTGTGAAACCGACAGCATTCCCTCTGTGAAACCGACAGCATTCCCTCTGTGAAACCGACTGCATTCCCTCTGTGAAACCGACTACATTCCCTCTGTGAAACCTACGGTATTCCCTCTGTGAAACCTACGGCATTCCCTCTGTGAAACCGACGGCATTCCCTCTGTGAAACCGACAGCATTCCCTCTGTGAAACCGACTACATTCCCTCTGAGAAACCGACTACATTCCCTCTGTGAAACCTACGGTATTCCCTCTGTGATACCGACAGCATTCCCCCTGTGAAACCGACGGCATTCCCTCTGTGAAACCGACAGCATTCCCTCTGTGAAACCGACTACATTCCCTCTGTGAAACCGACTACATTCCCTCTGTGAAACCTACGGCATTCCCTCTGTGAAACCTACGGCATTCCCTCTGTGAAACCGACAGCATTCCCTCTGTGGAACCGACTACATTCCCTCTGTGAAACCGACAGCATTCCCTCTGTGAAACCGACTACATTCCCTCAGTGTAACCGACTACATTCCCTCTGTGAAACCTACGGCATTCCCTCTGTGAAACCTAAGGCATTCCCTCTGTGAAACCGACAGCATTCCCTCTGTGGAACCGACTACATTCCCTCTGTGAAACCGACAGCATTCCCTCTGTGAAACCGACAGCATTCCCTCTGTGAAACCGACAGCATTCCCTCTGTGAAACCGACTACATTCCCTCTGTGAAACCGACAGCATTCCCTCTGTGAAACCGACTGCATTCCCTCTGTGAAACCTACGGCATTCCCTCTGTGAAACCTACAGCATTCCCTCTGTGAAACCGACTACATTCCCTCTGTGAAACCGACAGCATTCCCTCTGTGAAACCGACAGCATTCCCTCTGTGAAACCGACTACATTCCCTCTGTGAAACCGACTACATTCCCTCTGTGAAACCGACAGCATTCCCTCTGTGAAACCGACTACATTCCCTCTGTGAAACCGACTACATTCCCTCTGTGAAACCGTCAGCATTCCCTCTGTGAAACCGACAGCATTCCCTCTGTGAAACCGACTACATTCCCTCTGTGAAACCGACAGCATTCCCTCTGTGAAACCGACAGCATTCCCTCCGTGAAACCGACAGCATTCCCTCTGTGAAACCGACTACATTCCCTCTGTGAAACCGACAGCATTCCCTCTGTGAAACCTACAGCATTCCCTCTGTGAAACCGACAGCATTCCCTCTGTGAAACCGACTACATTCCCTCTGTGAAACCTACAGCATTCCCTCTGTGAAACCGACAGCATTCCCTGTGTGAAACCGACAGCATTCCCTCTGTGAAACCGACTGCATTCCCTCTGTGAAACCTACAGCATTCCCTCTGTGAAACCGACTACATTCCCTCTGTGAAACCGACAGCATTCCCTCTGTGAAACCGACAGCATTCCCTCTGTGAAACCGACTACATTCCCTCTGTGAAACCGACGGCATTCCCTCTGTGAAACCGACGGCATTCCCTCTGTGAAACCGACTACATTCCCTCTGTGAAACCGACGGCATTCCCTCTGTGAAACCAACGGCATTCCCTCTGTGAAACAGACAGCATTCCCTCTGTGAAACCGACAGCATTCCCTCTGTGAAACCGACGGCATTCCCTCTGTGAAACCGACGGCATTCCCTCTGTGAAACCTACGGTATTCCCTCTGTGAAACCGACGGCATTCCCTCTGTGAAACCGACGGCATTCCCTCTGTGAAACCGACTACATTCCCTCTGAGAAACCGACTACATTCCCTCTGTGAAACCTACGGTATTCCCTCTGTGATACCGACAGCATTCCCTCTGTGAAACCGACGGCATTCCCTCTGTGAAACCGACAGCATTCCCTCTGTGAAACCGACTACATTCCCTCTCTGAAACCGACTACATTCCCTCTGTGAAACCTACGGCATTCCCTCTGTGAAACCTACGGCATTCCCTCTGTGAAACCGACAGCATTCCCTCTGTGGAACCGACTACATTCCCTCTGTGAAACCGACAGCATTCCCTCTGTGAAACCGACCACATTCCCTCAGTGAAACCGACTACATTCCCTCTGTGAAACCTACGGCATTCCCTCTGTGAAACCTACGGCATTCCCTCTGTGAAACCGACAGCATTCCCTCTGTGGAACCGACTACATTCCCTCTGTGAAACTGACTACATTCCCTCTGTGAAACCGACAGCATTCCCTCTGTGAAACCGACTAAATTCCCTCTGTGAAACCGACAGCATTCCCTCTGTGAAACCGACAGCATTCCCTCTGTGAAACCGACTGCATTCCCTCTGTGAAACCTACGGCATTCCCTCTGTGAAACCTACGGCATTCCCTCTGTGAAACCGACTACATTCCCTCTGTGAAACCGACAGCATTCCCTCTGTGAAACCGACAGCATTCCCTCTGTGAAACCGACTACATTCCCTCTGTGAAACCGACTACATTCCCTCTGTGAAACCGACAGCATTCCCTCTGTGAAACCGACAGCATTCCCTCTGTGAAACCGACTACATTCCCTCTGTGAAACCGACGGCATTCCCTCTGTGAAACCGACGGCATTCCCTCTGTGAAACCGACTACATTCCCTCTGTGAAACCGACGGCATTCCCTCTGTGAAACCAACGGCATTCCCTCTGTGAAACAGACAGCATTCCCTCTGTGAAACCGACAGCATTCCCTCTGTGAAACCGACGGCATTCCCTCTGTGAAACCTACGGTATTCCCTCTGTGAAACCGACGGCATTCCCTCTGTGAAACCGACGGCATTCCCTCTGTGAAACCGACTACATTCCCTCTGAGAAACCGACTACATTCCCTCTGTGAAACCTACGGTATTCCCTCTGTGATACCGACAGCATTCCCTCTGTGAAACCGACGGCATTCCCTCTGTGAAACCGACAGCATTCCCTCTGTGAAACCGACTACATTCCCTCTCTGAAACCGACTACATTCCCTCTGTGAAACCTACGGCATTCCCTCTGTGAAACCTACGGCATTCCCTCTGTGAAACCGACAGCATTCCCTCTGTGGAACCGACTACATTCCCTCTGTGAAACCGACAGCATTCCCTCTGTGAAACCGACCACATTCCCTCAGTGAAACCGACTACATTCCCTCTGTGAAACCTACGGCATTCCCTCTGTGAAACCTACGGCATTCCCTCTGTGAAACCGACAGCATTCCCTCTGTGGAACCGACTACATTCCCTCTGTGAAACTGACTACATTCCCTCTGTGAAACCGACAGCATTCCCTCTGTGAAACCGACTACATTCCCTCTGTGAAACCGACAGCATTCCCTCTGTGAAACCGACAGCATTCCCTCTGTGAAACCGACTGCATTCCCTCTGTGAAACCTACGGCATTCCCTCTGTGAAACCTACAGCATTCCCTCTGTGAAACCGACTACATTCCCTCTGTGAAACCGACAGCATTCCCTCTGTGAAACCGACAGCATTCCCTCTGTGAAACCGACTACATTCCCTCTGTGAAACCGACTACATTCCCTCTGTGAAACCGACAGCATTCCCTCTGTGAAACCGACAGCATTCCCTCTGTGAAACCGACTACATTCCCTCTGTGAAACCGTCAGCATTCCCTCTGTGAAACCGACAGCATTCCCTCTGTGAAACCGACTACATTCCCTCTGTGAAACCGACAGCATTCCCTCTGTGAAACCGACAGCATTCCCTCTGTGAAACCGACTACATTCCCTCTGTGAAACCGACAGCATTCCCTCTGTGAAACCTACAGCATTCCCTCTGTGAAACCGACAGCATTCCCTCTGTGAAACCGACTACATTCCCTCTGTGAAACCTACAGCATTCCCTCTGTGAAACCGACAGCATTCCCTGTGTGAAACCGACAGCATTCCCTCTGTGAAACCGACTGCATTCCCTCTGTGAAACCTACAGCATTCCCTCTGTGAAACCGACTACATTCCCTCTGTGAAACCGACGGCATTCCCTCTGTGAAACCGACGGCATTCCCTCTGTGAAACCGACTACATTCCCTCTGTGAAACCGACGGCATTCCCTCTGTGAAACCGACGGCATTCCCTCTGTGAAACCTACGGTATTCCCTCTGTGAAACCGACGGCATTCCCTCTGTGAAACCGATGGCATTCCCTCTGTGAAACCGACTACATTCCCTCTGAGAAACCGACTACATTCCCTCTGTGAAACCTACGGTATTCCCTCTGTGATACCGACAGCATTCCCTCTGTGAAACCGACGGCATTCCCTCTGTGAAACCGACAGCATTCCCTCTGTGAAACCGACTACATTCCCTCTGTGGAACCGACTACATTCCCTCTGTGAAACCGACAGCATTCCCTCTGTGAAACCGACTACATTCCCTCAGTGAAACCGACTACATTCCCTCTGTGAAACCTACGGCATTCCCTCTGTGAAACCTACGGCATTCCCTCTGTGAAACCGACAGCATTCCTTCTGTGGGACCGACTACATTCCCTCTGTGAAACCGACAGCATTCCCTCTGTGAAACCTACAGCATTCACTCTGTGAAACCGACAGCATTCCCTCTGTGAAACCGACTGCATTCCCTCTGTGAAACCGACAGCATTCCCTCTGTGAAACCGACAGCATTCCCTCTGTGAAACCGACTGCATTCCCTCTGTGAAACCGACAGCATTCCCTCTGTGAAACCGACAGCATTCCCTCTGTCAAACCGACTACATTCCCTCTGAGAAACCGACTACATTCCCTCTGTGAAACCTACAGCATTCCCTCTGTGAAACCGACAGCATTCCCTCTGTGAAACCGACTACATTCCTTCTGTGAAACCTACGGTATTCCCTCTGTGAAACCGACAGCATTCCCTCTGTGAAACCGACTACATTCCCTCTGTGAAACCGACTACATTCCCTCTGAGAAACCAACTACATTCCCTCTGTGAAACCTACGGTATTCCCTCTGTGAAACCGACAGCATTCCCTCTGTGAAACCGACAGTATTCCCTCTGTGAAACCTACAGCATTCCCTCTGTGAAACCGACAGCATTCCCTCTGTGAAACCGACTGCATTCCCTCTGTGAAACCGACGGCATTCCCTCTGTGAAACCGACGGCATTCCCTCTGTGAAACCGACGGCATTCCCTCTGTGGAACCGACTACATTCCCTCTGTGAAACCGACAGCATTCCCTCTGTGAAACCGACTGCATTCCCTCTGTGAAACCGACAGCATTCCCTCTGTGAAACCGACAGCATTCCCTCTGTGAAACCGACTACATTCCCTCTGTGAAACCGACAGCATTCCCTCTGTGAAACCGACTACATTCCCTCTGTGAAACCGACAGCATTCCCTCTGAGAAACCGACTACATTCCCTCTGTGAAACCTACGGTATTCCCTCTGTGAAACCAACAGCATTCCCTCTGTGAAACCTACGGTATTCCCTCTGTGAAACCGACAGCATTCCCTCTGTGAAACCGACAGCATTCCCTCTGTGAAACCGACAGCATTCCCTGTGTGAAACCGACAGCATTCCCTCTGTGAAACCGACAGCATTCCCTCTGTGAAACCGACTACATTCCCTCTGTGAAACCTACGGCATTCCCTCTGTGAAACCGACGGCATTCCCTCTGTGAAACCGACGGCATTCCCTCTGTGAAACCGACTACATTCCCTCTGAGAAACCGACTACATTCCCTCTGTGAAACCTACGGTATTCCCTCTGTGATACCGACAGCATTCCCTCTGTGAAACCGACGGCATTCCCTCTGTGAAACCGACAGCATTCCCTCTGTGAAACCGACAGCATTCCCTCTGTGAAACCGACTGCATTCCCTCTGTGAAACCGACAGCATTCCCTCTGTGAAACCGACAGCATTCCCTCTGAGAAACCGACTACATTCCCTCTGTGAAACCTACGGTATTCCCTCTGTGAAACCGACAGCATTCCCTCTGTGAAACCGACGGTATTCCCTCTGTGAAACCGACAGCATTCCCTCTGTGAAACCGACTGCATTCCCTCTGTGAAACCGACAGCATTCCCTCTGTGAAACCTACAGCATTCCCTCTGTGAAACCGACAGCATTCCCTCTGTGAAACTGACTACATTCCCTCTGTGAAACCGACAGCATTCCCTCTGTGAAACCGACAGCATTCCCTCTGTGAAACCGACTACATTCCCTCTGAGAAACCGACTACATTCCCTCTGTGAAACCTACGGTATTCCCTCTGTGAAACCGACAGCATTCCCTCTGTGAAACCGACAGCATTCCCTCTGTGAAACCTACAGCCTTCCCTCTGTGAAACCGACAGCATTCCCTCTGTGAAACCGACAGCGTTCCCTCTGTGAAACCGACAGCATTCCCTCTCTGAAACCGACTACATTCCCTCTGTGAAACCTACAGCATTCCCTCTGTGAAACCTACGGCATTCCCTCTGTGAAACCTACGGTATTCCCTCTGTGAAACCTACGGTATTCCCTCTGTGAAACCGACAGCATTCCCTCTGTGAAACCGACAGCATTCCCTCTGTGAAACCTACAGCATTCCCTCTGTGAAACCGACAGCATTCCCTGTGTGAAACCGACAGCATTCCCTCTGTGAAACCGACTGCATTCCCTCTGTGAAACCTACAGCATTCCCTCTGTGAAACCGACTACATTCCCTCTGTGAAACCGACAGCATTCCCTCTGTGAAACCGACAGCATTCCCTCTGTGAAACCGACTACATTCCCTCTGTGAAACCGACAGCATTCCCTCTGTGAAACCGACGGCATTCATTCCCTCTGTGAAACCGACGGCATTCCCTCTGTGAAACCGACGGCATTCCCTCTGTGAAACCTACGGTATTCCCTCTGTGAAACCGACGGCATTCCCTCTGTGAAACCGACGGCATTCCCTCTGTGAAACCGACTACATTCCCTCTGAGAAACCGACTACATTCCCTCTGTGAAACCTACGGTATTCCCTCTGTGATACCGACAGCATTCCCTCTGTGAAACCGACGGCATTCCCTCTGTGAAACCGACAGCATTCCCTCTGTGAAACCGACTACATTCCCTCTGTGAAACCGACTACATTCCCTCTGTGAAACCTACGGCATTCCCTCTGTGAAACCTACGGCATTCCCTCTGTGAAACCGACAGCATTCCCTCTGTGGAACCGACTACATTCCCTCTGTGAAACCGACAGCATTCCCTCTGTGAAACCGACCACATTCCCTCAGTGAAACCAACTACATTCCCTCTGTGAAACCTACGGCATTCCCTCTGTGAAACCTACGGCATTCCCTCTGTGAAACCGACAGCATTCCCTCTGTGGAACCGACTACATTCCCTCTGTGAAACCGAAAGCATTCCCTCTGTGATACCTACAGCATTCCCTCTGTGAAACCGACAGCATTCCCTCTGTGAAACCGACAGCATTCCCTCTGTGAAACTGACTACATTCCCTCTCTGAAACCGACAGCATTCCCTCTGTGAAACCGACAGCATTCCCTCTGTGAAACCGACTACATTCCCTCTGTGAAACCTACGGCATTCCCTCTGTGAAACCTACAGCATTCCCTCTGTGAAACCGACTACATTCCCTCTGTGAAACTGACAGCATTCCCTCTGTGAAACCGACAGCATTCCCTCTGTGAAACCGACAGCATTCCCTCTGTGGAACCGACTACATTCCCTCTGTGAAACCGACAGCATTCCCTCTGTGAAACCGACCACATTCCCTCAGTGAAACCGACTACATTCCCTCTGTGAAACCTACGGCATTCCCTCTGTGAAACCTACGGCATTCCCGCTGTGAAACCGACAGCATTCCCTCTGTGGAACCGACTACATTCCCTCTGTGAAACCGAAAGCATTCCCTCTGTGAAACCTACAGCATTCCCTCTGTGAAACCGACAGCATTCCCTCTGTGAAACCGACAGCATTCCCTCTGTGAAACTGACTACATTCCCTCTGTGAAACCGACAGCATTCCCTCTGTGAAACCGACAGCATTCCCTCTGTGAAACCGACTACATTTCCTCTGTGAAACCTACGGCATTCCCTCTGTGAAACCTACGGCATTCCATCTGTGAAACCGACTACATTCCCTCTGTGAAACCGACAGCATTCCCTCTGTGAAACCGACAGCATTCCCTCTGTGAAACCGACTACATTCCCTCTGTGAAACCGACAGCATTCCCTCTGTGAAACCGACAGCATTCCCTCTGTGAAACCGACTGCATTCCCTCTGTGAAACCTACGGCATTCCCTCTGTGAAACCGACAGCATTCCCTCTGTGAAACCGACTGCATTCCCTCTGTGAAACCTACGGCATTCCCTCTGTGAAACCTACAGCATTCCCTCTGTGAAACCGACTACATTCCCTCTGTGAAACCGACAGCATTCCCTCTGTGAAACCGACAGCATTCCCTCTGTGAAACCGACTACATTCCCTCTGTGAAACCGACTACATTCCCTCTGTGAAACCGACAGCTTTCCCTCTGTGAAACCGACAGCATTCCCTCTGTGAAACCGACTACATTCCCTCTGTGAAACCGTCAGCATTCCCTCTGTGAAACCGACAGCATTCCCTCTGTGAAACCGACTGCATTCCCTCTGTGAAACCGACAGCATTCCCTCTGTGAAACCGACAGCATTCCCTCCGTGAAACCGACAGCATTCCCTCTGTGAAACCGACTACATTCCCTCTGTGAAACCGACAGCATTCCCTCTGTGAAACCTACAGCATTCCCTCTGTGAAACCGACAGCATTCCCTCTGTGAAACCGACTACATTCCCTCTGTGAAACCGACAGCATTCCCTGTGTGAAACCGACAGCATTCCCTCTGTGAAACCGACTGCATTCCCTCTGTGAAACCTACAGCATTCCCCTCTGTGAAACCGACTACATTCCCTCTGTGAAACCGACAGCATTCCCTCTGTGAAACCGACAGCATTCCCTCTGTGAAACCGACTACATTCCCTCTGTGAAACCGACAGCATTCCCTCTGTGAAACCGACGGCATTCCCTCTGTGAAACCGACTACATTCCCTCTGTGAAACCGACGGCATTCCCTCTGTGAAACCGACGGCATTCCCTCTGTGAAACCGACTGCATTCCCTCTGTGAAACCGACGGCATTCCCTCTGTGAAACCGACGGCATTCCCTCTGTGAAACAGACAGCATTCCTCTGTGAAACCGACAGCATTCCCTCTGTGAAACCGACGGCATTCCCTCTGTGAAACCGACGGCATTCCCTCTGTGAAACCTACGGTATTCCCTCTGTGAAACCGACGGCATTCCCTCTGTGAAACCGACGGCATTCCCTCTGTGAAACCGACTACATTCCCTCTGAGAAACCGACTACATTCCCTCTGTGAAACCTACGGTATTCCCTCTGTGATACCGACAGCATTCCCTCTGCGAAACCGACAGCATTCCCTCTGTGAAACCGACTACATTCCCTCTGTGAAACCGACTACATTCCCTCTGTGAAACCTACGGCATTCCCTCTGTGAAACCTACGGCATTCCCTCTGTGAAACCGACAGCATTCCCTCTGTGGAACCGACTACATTCCCTCTGTGAAACCGACAGCATTCCCTCTGTGAAACCGACCACATTCCCTCAGTGAAACCGACTACATTCCCTCTGTGAAACCTACGGCATTCCCTCTGTGAAACCTACGGCATTCCCTCTGTGAAACCGACAGCATTCCCTCTGTGGAACCGACTACATTCCCTCTGTGAAACCGAAAGCATTCCCTCTGTGAAACCCACAGCATTCCCTCTGTGAAACCGACAGCATTCCCTCTGTGAAACCGACAGCATTCCCTCTGTGAAACTGACTACATTCCCTCTGTGAAACCGACAGCATTCCCTCTGTGAAACCGACAGCATTCCCTCTGTGAAACCTACGGCATTCCCTCTGTGAAACCTACGGCATTCCCTCTGTGAAACCGACTACATTCCCTCTGTGAAACCGACAGCATTCCCTCTGTGAAACCGACAGCATTCCCTCTGTGAAACCGACTACATTCCCTCTGTGAAACCGACTACATTCCCTCTGTGAAACCGACAGCATTCCCTCTGTGAAACCGACAGCATTCCCTCTGTGAAACCGACTGCATTCCCTCTGTGAAACCGACTACATTCCCTCTGTGAAACCGTCAGCATTCCCTCTGTGAAACCGACAGCATTCCCTCTGTGAAACCCGACAGCATTCCCTCTGTGAAACCTACAGCATTCCCTCTGTGAAACCGACAGCATTCCCTCTGTGAAACCGACTACATTCCCTCTGTGAAACCTACAGCATTCCCTGTGTGAAACCGACAGCATTCCCTCTGTGAAACCGACTGCATTCCCTCTGTGAAACCTACAGCATTCCCTGTGTGAAACCGACTACATTCCCTCTGTGAAACCGACCACATTCCCTCAGTGAAACCGACTACATTCCCTCTGTGAAACCTACGGCATTCCCTCTGTGAAACCTACGGCATTCCCTCTGTGGAACCGACTACATTCCCTCTGTGAAACCGACAGCATTCCCTCTGTGAAACCGACAGCATTCCCTCTGTGAAACCGACTACATTCCCTCTGTGAAACCGACAGCATTCCCTCTGTGAAACCGACAGCATTCCCTCTGTGAAACCGACTGCATTCCCTTTGTGAAACCTACGGCATTCCCTCTGTGAAACCTACAGCATTCCCTCTGTGAAACCGACTACATTCCCTCTGTGAAACCGACAGCATTCCCTCTGTGAAACCGACAGCATTCCCTCTGTGAAACCGACTACATTCCCTCTGTGAAACCGTCAGCATTCCCTCTGTGAAACCGACAGCATTCCCTCTGTGAAACTGACTACATTCCCTCTGTGAAACCGACAGCATTCCCTCTGTGAAACCGACAGCATTCCTCTGTGAAACCGACTACATTCCCTCTGTGAAACCGACTACATTCCCTCTGTGAAACCGACAGCATTCCCTCTGTGAAACCGACAGCATTCCCTCTGTGAAACCGACTGCATTCCCTCTGTGAAACCGACTACATTCCCTCTGTGAAACCGTCAGCATTCCCTCTGTGAAACCGACAGCATTCCCTCTGTGAAACCGACAGCATTCCCTCTGTGAAACCTACAGCATTCCCTCTGTGAAACCGACAGCATTCCCTCTGTGAAACTGACTACATTCCCTCTGTGAAACCTACAGCATTCCCTGTGTGAAACCGACAGCATTCCCTCTGTGAAACCGACTGCATTCCCTCTGTGAAACCTACAGCATTCCCTGTGTGAAACCGACTACATTCCCTCTGTGAAACCGACCACATTCCCTCAGTGAAACCGACTACATTCCCTCTGTGAAACCTACGGCATTCCCTCTGTGAAACCTACGGCATTCCCTCTGTGGAACCGACTACATTCCCTCTGTGAAACCGACAGCATTCCCTCTGTGAAACCGACAGCATTCCCTCTGTGAAACCGACTACATTCCCTCTGTGAAACCGACAGCATTCCCTCTGTGAAACCGACAGCATTCCCTCTGTGAAACCGACTGCATTCCCTTTGTGAAACCTACGGCATTCCCTCTGTGAAACCTACAGCATTCCCTCTGTGAAACCGACTACATTCCCTCTGTGAAACCGACAGCATTCCTCTGTGAAACCGACAGCATTCCCTCTGTGAAACCGACTACATTCCCTCTGTGAAACTGTCAGCATTCCCTCTGTGAAACCGACAGCATTCCCTCTGTGAAACCGACTACATTCCCTCTGTGAAACCGACAGCATTCCCTCTGTGAAACCGACAGCATTCCCTCTGTGAAACCGACTACATTCCCTCTGTGAAACCGACAGCATTCCCTCTGTGAAACCTACAGCATTCCCTCTGTGAAACCGACAGCATTCCCTCTGTGAAACCGACTACATTCCCTCTGTGAAACCTACAGCATTTCCTCTGTGAAACCGACAGCATTCCCTGTGTGAAACCGACAGCATTCCCTCTGTGAAACCGACTGCATTCCCTCTGTGAAACCTACAGCATTCCCTCTGTGAAACCGACAGCATTCCCTCTGTGAAACCGACAGCATTCCCTCTGTGAAACCGACTACATTCCCTCTGTGAAACCGACGGCATTCCCTCTGTGAAACCGACGGCATTCCCTCTGTGAAACCGACGGCATTCCTCTGTGAAACCGACTACATTCCCTCTGTGAAACCGACGGCATTCCCTCTGTGAAACCGACGGCATTCCCTCTGTGAAACCTACGGTATTCCCTCTGTGAAACCGACGGCATTCCCTCTGTGAAACCGATGGCATTCCCTCTGTGAAACCGACTACATTCCCTCTGAGAAACCGACTACATTCCCTCTGTGAAACCTACGGTATTCCCTCTGTGATACCGACAGCATTCCCTCTGTGAAACCGACGGCATTCCCTCTGTGAAACCGACAGCATTCCCTCTGTGAAACCGACTACATTCCCTCTGTGAAACCGACTACATTCCCTCTGTGAAACCTACGGCATTCCCTCTGTGAAACCTACGGCATTCCCTCTGTGAAACCGACAGCATTCCCTCTGTGGAACGACTACATTCCCTCTGTGAAACCGACAGCATTCCCTCTGTGAAACCGACTACATTCCCTCAGTGAAACCGACTACATTCCCTCTGTGAAACCTACGGCATTCCCTCTGTGAAACCTACGGCATTCCCTCTGTGAAACCGACAGCATTCCCTCTGTGGGACCGACTGCATTCCCTCTGTGAAACCGACAGCATTCCCTCTGTGAAACCTACAGCATTCCCTCTGTGAAACCGACAGCATTCCCTCTGTGAAACCGACTGCATTCCCTCTGTGAAACCGACAGCATTCCCTCTGTGAAACCGACAGCATTCCCTCTGTGAAACCGACTGCATTCCCTCTGTGAAACCGACAGCATTCCCTCTGTGAAACCGACAGCATCCCTCTGTCAAACCGACTACATTGCCTCTGAGAAACCGACTACATTCCCTCTGTGAAACCTACAGCATTCCCTCTGTGAAACCGAAAGCATTCCCTCTGTGAAACCGACTACATTCCCTCTGTGAAACCGACTACATTCCCTCTGTGAAACCTACGGTATTCCCTCTGTGAAACCGACTACATTCCCTCTGTGAAACCTACAGCATTCCCTGTGTGAAACCGACAGCATTCCCTCTGTGAAACCGACTGCATTCCCCTCTGTGAAACCTACAGCATTCCCTGTGTGAAACCGACTACATTCCCTCTGTGAAACCGACCACATTCCCTCAGTGAAACCGACTACATTCCCTCTGTGAAACCTACGGCATTCCCTCTGTGAAACCTACGGCATTCCCTCTGTGGAACCGACTACATTCCCTCTGTGAAACCGACAGCATTCCCTCTGTGAAACCGACAGCATTCCCTCTGTGAAACCGACTACATTCCCTCTGTGAAACCGACAGCATTCCCTCTGTGAAACCGACAGCATTCCCTCTGTGAAACCGACTGCATTCCCTTTGTGAAACCTACGGCATTCCCTCTGTGAAACCTACAGCATTCCCTCTGTGAAACCGACTACATTCCCTCTGTGAAACCGACAGCATTCCCTCTGTGAAACCGACAGCATTCCCTCTGTGAAACCGACAGCATTCCCTCTGTGAAACCGACTACATTCCCTCTGTGAAACCGTCAGCATTCCCTCTGTGAAACCGACATGCATTGCCCTCTGTGAAACCGACTACATTCCCTCTGTGAAACCGACAGCATTCCCTCTGTGAAACCGACAGCATTCCCTCTGTGAAACCGACTACATTCCCTCTGTGAAACCGACAGCATTCCCTCTGTGAAACCTACAGCATTCCCTCTGTGAAACCGACAGCATTCCCTCTGTGAAACCGACTACATTCCCTCTGTGAAACCTACAGCATTTCCTCTGTGAAACCGACAGCATTCCCTGTGTGAAACCGACAGCATTCCCTCTGTGAAACCGACTGCATTCCCTCTGTGAAACCTACAGCATTCCCTCTGTGAAACCGACAGCATTCCCTCTGTGAAACCGACAGCATTCCCTCTGTGAAACCGACTACATTCCCTCTGTGAAACCGACAGCATTCCCTCTGTGAAACCGACGGCATTCCCTCTGTGAAACCGACGGCATTCCCTCTGTGAAACCGACTACATTCCCTCTGTGAAACCGACGGCATTCCCTCTGTGAAACCGACGGCATTCCCTCTGTGAAACCTACGGTATTCCCTCTGTGAAACCGACGGCATTCCCCTCTGTGAAACCGATGGCATTCCCTCTGTGAAACCGACTACATTCCCTCTGAGAAACCGACTACATTCCCCTCTGTGAAACCTACGGTATTCCCTCTGTGATACCGACAGCATTCCCTCTGTGAAACCGACGGCATTCCCTCTGTGAAACCGACGGCATTCCCTCTGTGAAACCGACTACATTCCCTCTGTGAAACCGACGGCATTCCCTCTGTGAAACCGACGGCATTCCCCTCTGTGAAACCTACGGTATTCCCTCTGTGAAACCGACGGCATTCCCCTCTGTGAAACCGATGGCATTCCCTCTGTGAAACCGACTACATTCCCTCTGAGAAACCGACTACATTCCCTCTGTGAAACCTACGGTATTCCCTCTGTGATACCGACAGCATTCCCTCTGTGAAACCGACGGCATTCCCTCTGTGAAACCGACAGCATTCCCTCTGTGAAACCGACTACATTCCCTCTGTGAAACCGACTACATTCCCTCTGTGAA
>NW_027275484.1:0-57813 GCF_030028105.1 Mobula birostris | reverse complement strand
GGTTAACGATTTGCCCGAGCAGGGTGGGTGAACACATTGTCAGGAGCGTGCGCAGTTGGTTCACGAAACTGCCTGTTCCGGGTTTCTAGAGCGTTGTCAGGCCCGGCCGGCCGGGTTAGCGGCTTGCCAGACCCAACTTGACGAAATTCAGTGCGGCGCGGGTAAACGGCGGGAGTAACCATGGGCCAGCAAGGAGTTTCTGATGAACATCGGCCGGGACATTTTGACGGCGGGGCAAGACGTCGTTGTTATTGAGGGTGAAGGGTTTGTCCTCAGCTGGTTGATTGTCGAATAGTCGGGGCTGCCGGGCCGGTTACCGATTGCCCGGCCGGCTTGGTTAACCATTTGCCCGGGCCGGGTTGGTTAACGAATTGTCAGGGTTGGGCTTGGTTAACCATTTGCCCGGGCCGGGTTGGTTAGTGAATTGCCATGGCCGGGTTGGTTAACGCAGTTTCAGGGTTGGGCTTGATTAACGATTTGCCCGAGCAGGGTTGGCTAACGCATTGTCAGGAGCGTGCGCGGTTGGTTCACGAAACTGCCTGTTCCGGGTTTCTAGAGCGTTGTCAGGCCCGGCCGGCCGGGTTAGCGGCTTGCCAGACCCAACTTGACGAAATTCAGTGCGGCGCGGGTAAACGGCGGGAGTAACTATGACTCTCTTAAGGTAAGGAGGGGGGCCCATGGGCCAGCAAGGAGTTTCTGATGAACATCGGCCGGGACATTTTGACGGCGGGGCAAGACGTAGTTGTTATTGAGGGTGAAGGGTTTGTCCTCAGCTGGTTGATTGTCGAATAGTCGGGGCTGCCGGGCCGGTTACCGATTTGCCCGGCCGGCTTGGTTAACCATTTGCCCGGGCCGGGTTGGTTAACGAATTGTCAGGTTTGGGCTTGGTTAACCATTTGCCCGGGCCGGGTTGGTTAGCGAATTGTCATGGTTGGGTTGGTTAACGCAGTTTCAGGGTTTGGGCTTGGTTAACGATTTGCCCGAGCAGGGTGGGTGAACACATTGTCAGGAGCGTGCGCAGTTGGTTCACGAAACTGCCTGTTCCGGGTTTCTAGAGCGTTGTCAGGCCCGGCCGGCCGGGTTAGCGGCTTGCCAGACCCAACTTGACGAAATTCAGTGCGGCGCGGGTAAACGGCGGGAGTAACTATGACTCTCTTAAGGTAAGGAGGGGGGCCCATGGGCCAGCAAGGAGTTTCTGATGAACATCGGCCGGGACATTTTGACGGCGGGGCAAGACGTAGTTGTTATTGAGGGTGAAGGGTTTGTCCTCAGCTGGTTGATTGTCGAATAGTCGGGGCTGCCGGGCCGGTTACCGATTTGCCCGGCCGGCTTGGTTAACCATTTGCCCGGGCCGGGTTGGTTAACGAATTGTCAGGTTTGGGCTTGGTTAACCATTTGCCCGGGCCGGGTTGGTTAGCGAATTGTCATGGTTGGGTTGGTTAACGAATTGTCGGGTTTGGGCTTGGTTAACGATTTGCCCGAGCAGGGTGGGTGAACACATTGTCAGGAGCGTGCGCAGTTGGTTCACGAAACTGCCTGTTCCGGGTTTCTAGAGCGTTGTCAGGCCCGGCCGGCCGGGTTAGCGGCTTGCCAGACCCAACTTGACGAAATTCAGTGCGGCGCGGGTAAACGGCGGGAGTAACTATGACTCTCTTAAGGGGGGGGCCCATGGGCCAGCAAGGAGTTTCTGATGAACCTCGGCCGGGACATTTTGACGGCGGGGCAAGAACTAGTTGTTATTGAGGGCAAAGGGTTTGTCCTCAGCGGGTTGATTGTCGAATTGTCGGGACTGCCGGGCCGGTTAGCGATTTGCCCGGCCGGCTTGGTTAACCATTTGCCCGAGCCGGGTTGGTTACCGAATTGTCTGGGTTGGGCTTGGTTAACCATTTGCCCGGGCCGGGTTGGTTAGCGAATTGCCATGGCCGGGTTGGTTAACGCAGTTTCAGGGTTGGGCTTGATTAACGATTTGCCCGAGCAGGGTTGGCTAACGCATTGTCAGGAGCGTGCGCGGTTGGTTCACGAAACTGCCTGTTCCGGGTTTCTAGAGCGTTGTCAGGCCCGGCCGGCCGGGTTAGCGGCTTGCCAGACCCAACTTGACGAAATTCAGTGCGGCGCGGGTAAACGGCGGGAGTAACTATGACTCTCTTAATTATGGAGGGGGGCCCATGGGCCAGCAAGGAGTTTCTGATGAACATCGGCCGGGACATTTTGACGGCGGGGCAAGAACTAGTTGTTATTGAGGGCGAAGGGTTTGTCCTCAGCGGGTTGATTGTCGAATTGTCGGGACTGCCGGGCCGGTTAGCGATTTGCCCGGCCGGCTTGGTTAACCATTTGCCCGGGCCGGGTTGGTTACCGAATTGTCAGGGTTGGGCTTGGTTACCCATTTGCCCGAGCCGGGTTGGTTAATGAATTGCCTTGGCCCGGTTGGTTAACGCAGTTTCAGGGTTGGGCTTGATTAACGATTTGCCCGAGCAGGGTTGGCTAACGCATTGTCAGGAGCGTGCGCGGTTGGTTCACGAAACTGCCTGTTCCGTGTTTCTAGAGCGTTGTCAGGCCCGGCCGGCCGGGTTAGCGGCTTGCCAGACCCAACTTGACGAAATTCAGTGCGGCGCGGGTAAACGGCGGGAGTAACTATGACTCTCTTAAGGTTAAGGAGGGGGGCCCATGGGCCAGCAAGGAGTTTCTGATGAACATCGGCCGGGACATTTTGACGGCGGGGCAAGAACTAGTTGTTATTGAGGGCGAAGGGCTTGTCCTCAGCTGGTTGATTGTCGAATTGTCGGGACTGCCGGGCCGGTTACCGATTTGCCCGGCCGGCTTGGTTAACCATTTGCCCGAGCCGGGTTGGTTACCGAATTGTCAGGGTTGGGCTTGGTTAACCATTTGTCCGAGCCGGGTTGGTTAATGAATTGCCATGGCCGGGTTGGTTAACGCAGTTTCAGGGTTGGGCTTGATTAACGATTTGCCCGAGCAGGGTTGGCTAACGCATTGTCAGGAGCGTGCGCGGTTGGTTCACGAAACTGCCTGTTCCGGGTTTCTAGAGCGTTGTCAGGCCCGGCCGGCCGGGTTAGCGGCTTGCCAGACCCAACTTGAGGAAATTCAGTGCGGCGCGGGTAAACGGCGGGAGTAACTATGACTCTCTTAATTATGGAGGGGGGCCCATGGGCCAGCAAGGAGTTTCTGATGAACATCGGCCGGGACATTTTGACGGCGGGGCAAGAACTAGTTGTTATTGAGGGCGAAGGGTTTGTCCTCAGCGGGTTGATTGTCGAATTGTCGGGACTGCCGGGCCGGTTAGCGATTTGCCCGGCCGGCTTGGTTCACCATTTGCCCGGGCCGGGTTGGTTACCGAATTGTCAGGGTTGGGCTTGGTTACCCATTTGCCCGAGCCGGGTTGGTTAATGAATTGCCATGGCCCGGTTGGTTAACGCAGTTTCAGGGTTGGGCTTGATTAACGATTTGCCCGAGCAGGGTTGGCTAACGCATTGTCAGGAGCGTGCGCGGTTGGTTCACGAAACTGCCTGTTCCGGGTTTCTAGAGCGTTGTCAGGCCCGGCCGGCCGGGTTAGCGGCTTGCCAGACCCAACTTGACGAAATTCAGTGCGGCGCGGGTAAACGGCGGGAGTAACTATGACTCTCTTAAGGTAAGGAGGGGGGCCCATGGGCCAGCAAGGAGTTTCTGATGAACATCGGCCGGGACATTTTGACGGCGGGGCAAGAACTAGTTGTTATTGAGGGCGAAGGGCTTGTCCTCAGCTGGTTGATTGTCGAATTGTCGGGACTGCCGGGCCGGTTACCGATTTGCCCGGCCGGCTTGGTTAACCATTTGCCCGAGCCGGGTTGGTTACCGAATTGTCAGGGTTGGGCTTGGTTAACCATTTGTCCGAGCCGGGTTGGTTAATGAATTGCCATGGCCGGGTTGGTTAACGCAGTTTCAGGGTTGGGCTTGATTAACCATTTGCCCGAGCAGGGTTGGCTAACGCATTGTCAGGAGCGTGCGCGGTTGGTTCACGAAACTGCCTGTTCCGGGTTTCTAGAGCGTTGTCAGGCCCGGCCGGCCGGGTTAGCGGCTTGCCAGACCCAACTTGACGAAATTCAGTGCGGCGCGGGTAAACGGCGGGAGTAACTATGACTCTCTTAATTATGGAGGGGGGCCCATGGGCCAGCAAGGAGTTTCTGATGAACATCGGCCGGGACATTTTGACGGCGGGGCAAGAACTAGTTGTTATTGAGGGCGAAGGGTTTGTCCTCAGCGGGTTGATTGTCGAATTGTCGGGACTGCCGGGCCGGTTACCGATTTGCCCGGCCGGCTTGGTTAACCATTTGCCCGAGCCGGGTTGGTTACCGAATTGTCAGGGTTGGGCTTGGTTAACCATTTGTCCGAGCCGGGTTGGTTAATGAATTGCCATGGCCGGGTTGGTTAACGCAGTTTCAGGGTTGGGCTTGATTAACGATTTGCCCGAGCAGGGTTGGCTAACGCATTGTCAGGAGCGTGCGCGGTTGGTTCACGAAACTGCCTGTTCCGGGTTTCTAGAGCGTTGTCAGGCCCGGCCGGCCGGCTTAGCGGCTTGCCAGACCCAACTTGACGAAATTCAGTGCGGCGCGGGTAAACGGCGGGAGTAACTATGACTCTCTTAAGGTATATAAGGAGGGGGGCCCATGGGCCAGCAAGGAGTTTCTGATGAACATCGGCCGGGACATTTTGACGGCGGGGCAAGAACTAGTTGTTATTGAGGGCGAAGGGCTTGTCCTCAGCTGGTTGATTGTCGAATTGTCGGGACTGCCGGGCCGGTTACCGATTTGCCCGGCCGGCTTGGTTAACCATTTGCCCGAGCCGGGTTGGTTACCGAATTGTCAGGGTTGGGCTTGGTTAACCATTTGTCCGAGCCGGGTTGGTTAATGAATTGCCATGGCCGGGTTGGTTATCGAATTGTCGGGTTTGGGCTTGGTTAACGATTTGCCCGAGCAGGGTTGGCTAACGCATTGTCAGGAGCGTGCGCGGTTGGTTCACGAAACTGCCTGTTCCGGGTTTCTAGAGCGTTGTCAGGCCCGGCCGGCCGGGTTAGCGGCTTGCCAGACCCAACTTGACGAAATTCAGTGCGGCGCGGGTAAACGGCGGGAGTAACTATGACTCTCTTAAGGTAAGGAGGGGGGCCCATGGGCCAGCAAGGAGTTTCTGATGAACATCGGCCGGGACATTTTGACGGCGGGGCAAGACGTAGTTGTTATTGAGGGTGAAGGGTTTGTCCTCAGCTGGTTGATTGTCGAATAGTCGGGGCTGCCGGGCCGGTTACCGATTTGCCCGGCCGGCTTGGTTAACCATTTGCCCGGGCCGGGTTGGTTAACGAATTGTCAGGTTTGGGCTTGGTTAACCATTTGCCCGGGCCGGGTTGGTTAGCGAATTGTCATGGTTGGGTTGGTTAACGCAGTTTCAGGGTTTGGGCTTGGTTAACGATTTGCCCGAGCAGGGTGGGTGAACACATTGTCAGGAGCGTGCGCAGTTGGTTCACGAAACTGCCTGTTCCGGGTTTCTAGAGCGTTGTCAGGCCCGGCCGGCCGGGTTAGCGGCTTGCCAGACCCAACTTGACGAAATTCAGTGCGGCGCGGGTAAACGGCGGGAGTAACTATGACTCTCTTAAGGAGGGGGGCCCATGGGCCAGCAAGGAGTTTCTGATGAACATCGGCCGGGACATTTTGACGGCGGGGCAAGAACTAGTTGTTATTGAGGGCGAAGGGCTTGTCCTCAGCTGGTTGATTGTCGAATTGTCGGGACTGCCGGGCCGGTTAACGATTTGCCCGGCCGGCTTGGTTAACCATTTGCCCGAGCCGGGTTGGTTACCGAATTGTCAGGGTTGGGCTTGGTTAACCATTTGTCCGAGCCGGGTTGGTTAATGAATTGCCATGACCGGGTTGGTTAACGCAGTTTCAGGGTTGGGCTTGATTAACGATTTGCCCGAGCAGGGTTCGCTAACGCATTGTCAGGAGCGTGCGCGGTTGGTTCACGAAACTGCCTGTTCCGGGTTTCTAGAGCGTTGTCAGGCCCGGCCGGCCGGGTTAGCGGCTTGCCAGACCCAACTTGACGAAATTCAGTGCGGCGCGGGTAAACGGCGGGAGTAACTATGACTCTCTTAAGGTATATAAGGAGGGGGGCCCATGGGCCAGCAAGGAGTTTCTGATGAACATCGGCCGGGACATTTTGACGGCGGGGCAAGAACTAGTTGTTATTGAGGGCGAAGGGCTTGTCCTCAGCTGGTTGATTGTCGAATTGTCGGGACTGCCGGGCCGGTTACCGATTTGCCCGGCCGGCTTGGTTAACCATTTGCCCGAGCCGGGTTGGTTACCGAATTGTCAGGGTTGGGCTTGGTTAACCATTTGTCCGAGCCGGGTTGGTTAATGAATTGCCATGGCCGGGTTGGTTAACGCAGTTTCAGGGTTGGGCTTGATTAACCATTTGCCCGAGCAGGGTTGGCTAACGCATTGTCAGGAGCGTGCGCGGTTGGTTCACGAAACTGCCTGTTCCGGGTTTCTAGAGCGTTGTCAGGCCCGGCCGGCCGGGTTAGCGGCTTGCCAGACCCAACTTGACGAAATTCAGTGCGGCGCGGGTAAACGGCGGGAGTAACTATGACTCTCTTAATTATGGAGGGGGGCCCATGGGCCAGCAAGGAGTTTCTGATGAACATCGGCCGGGACATTTTGACGGCGGGGCAAGAACTAGTTGTTATTGAGGGCGAAGGGTTTGTCCTCAGCGGGTTGATTGTCGAATTGTCGGGACTGCCGGGCCGGTTAGCGATTTGCCCGGCCGGCTTGGTTAACCATTTGCCCGGGCCGGGTTGGTTACCGAATTGTCAGGGTTGGGCTTGGTTACCCATTTGCCCGAGCCGGGTTGGTTAATGAATTGCCATGGCCCGGTTGGTTAACGCAGTTTCAGGGTTGGGCTTGATTAACGATTTGCCCGAGCAGGGTTGGCTAACGCATTGTCAGGAGCGTGCGCGGTTGGTTCACGAAACTGCCTGTTCCGTGTTTCTAGAGCGTTGTCAGGCCCGGCCGGCCGGGTTAGCGGCTTGCCAGACCCAACTTGACGAAATTCAGTGCGGCGCGGGTAAACGGCGGGAGTAACTATGACTCTCTTAAGGAGGGGGGCCCATGGGCCAGCAAGGAGTTTCTGATGAACATCGGCCGGGACATTTTGACGGCGGGGCAAGAACTAGTTGTTATTGAGGGCGAAGGGCTTGTCCTCAGCTGGTTGATTGTCGAATTGTCGGGACTGCCGGGCCGGTTAACGATTTGCCCGGCCGGCTTGGTTAACCATTTGCCCGAGCCGGGTTGGTTACCGAATTGTCAGGGTTGGGCTTGGTTAACCATTTGTCCGAGCCGGGTTGGTTAATGAATTGCCATGACCGGGTTGGTTAACGCAGTTTCAGGGTTGGGCTTGATTAACGATTTGCCCGAGCAGGGTTCGCTAACGCATTGTCAGGAGCGTGCGCGGTTGGTTCACGAAACTGCCTGTTCCGGGTTTCTAGAGCGTTGTCAGGCCCGGCCGGCCGGGTTAGCGGCTTGCCAGACCCAACTTGACGAAATTCAGTGCGGCGCGGGTAAACGGCGGGAGTAACTATGACTCTCTTAAGGAGGGGGGCCCATGGGCCAGCAAGGAGTTTCTGATGAACATCGGCCGGGACATTTTGACGGCGGGGCAAGAACTAGTTGTTATTGAGGGCGAAGGGCTTGTCCTCAGCTGGTTGATTGTCGAATTGTAGGGACTGCCGGGCCGGTTACCGATTTGCCCGGCCGGCTTGGTTAACCATTTGCCCGAGCCGGGTTGGTTACCGAATTGTCAGGGTTGGGCTTGGTTAACCATTTGTCCGAGCCGGGTTGGTTAATGAATTGCCATGGCCGGGTTGGTTAACGCAGTTTCAGGGTTGGGCTTGATTAACCATTTGCCCGAGCAGGGTTGGCTAACGCATTGTCAGGAGCGTGCGCGGTTGGTTCACGAAACTGCCTGTTCCGGGTTTCTAGAGCGTTGTCAGGCCCGGCCGGCCGGGTTAGCGGCTTGCCAGACCCAACTTGACGAAATTCAGTGCGGCGCGGGTAAACGGCGGGAGTAACTATGACTCTCTTAATTATGGAGGGGGGCCCATGGGCCAGCAAGGAGTTTCTGATGAACATCGGCCGGGACATTTTGACGGCGGGGCAAGAACTAGTTGTTATTGAGGGCGAAGGGTTTGTCCTCAGCGGGTTGATTGTCGAATTGTCGGGACTGCCGGGCCGGTTAGCGATTTGCCCGGCCGGCTTGGTTAACCATTTGCCCGGGCCGGGTTGGTTACCGAATTGTCAGGGTTGGGCTTGGTTACCCATTTGCCCGAGCCGGGTTGGTTAATGAATTGCCATGGCCCGGTTGGTTAACGCAGTTTCAGGGTTGGGCTTGGTTAACGATTTGCCCGAGCAGGGTTGGCTAACGCATTGTCAGGAGCGTGCGCGGTTGGTTCACGAAACTGCATGTTCCGGGTTTCTAGAGCGTTGCCAGGCCCGGCCGGCCGGGTTAGCGGCTTGCCAGACCCAACTTGACGAAATTCAGTGCGGCGCGGGTAAACGGCGGGAGTAACTATGACTCTCTTAAGGAGTTTCTGATGAACATCGGCCGGGACATTTTGACGGCGGGGCAAGAACTAGTTGTTATTGAGGGCGAAGGGTTTGTTCTCAGCTGGTTGATTGTCGAATTGTCGGGACTGCCTGGCCGGTTAACGATTTGCCCGGCCGGCTTGGTTAACCATTTGCCCGAGCCGGGTTGGTTAATGAATTGCCATGGCCGGGTTGGTTAACGCAGTTTCAGGGTTGGGCTTGATTAACGATTTGACCGTGCAGGGTTGGCTAACGCATTGTCAGGAGCGTGCGCGGTTGGTTCACGAAACTGCCTGTCCCGGTTTCTAGAGCGTTGTCAGGCCCGGCCGGCCGGGTTAGCGGGTTGCCAGACCCAACTTGACGAAATTCAGTGCGGCGCGGGTAAACGGCGGGAGTAACTATGACTCTCTTAAGGTTAAGGAGGGGGGGCCCATGGGCCAGCAAGGAGTTTCTGATGAACATCGGCCGGGACATTTTGACGGCGGGGCAAGACGTAGTTGTTATTGAGGCTGAAGGGTTTGTCCTCAGCTGGTTGATTGTCGAATAGTCGGGGCTGCCGGGCCGGTTACCGATTTGCCCGGCCGGCTTGGTTAACCATTTGTCCGAGCCGGGTTGGTTACCGAATTGTCAGGGTTGGGCTTGGTTAACCATTTGCCCGGGCCGGGTTGGTTAGCGAATTGCCATGGCCGGGTTGGTTAACGCAGTTTCAGGGTTGGGCTTGATTAACGATTTGCCCGAGCAGGGTTGGCTAACGCATTGTCAGGAGCGTGCGCGGTTGGTTCACGAAACTGCCTGTTCCGGGTTTCTAGAGCGTTGTCAGGCCCGGCCGGCCGGGTTAGCGGGTTGCCAGACCCAACTTGACGAAATTCAGTGCGGCGCGGGTAAACGGCGGGAGTAACTATGACTCTCTTAAGGATATGGAGGGGGGCCCATGGGCCAGCAAGGAGTTTCTGATGAACATCGGCCGGGACATTTTGACGGCGGGGCAAGAACTAGTTGTTATTGAGGGCGAAGGGTTTGTCCTCAGCGGGTTGATTGTCGAATTGTCGGGACTGCCGGGCCGGTTAGCGATTTGCCCGGCCGGCTTGGTTAACCATTTGCCCGAGCCGGGTTGGTTACCGAATTGTCAGGGTTGGGCTTGGTTAACCATTTGCCCGAGCCGGGTTGGCTAACGCATTGTCAGGAGCGTGCGCGGTTGGTTCACGAAACTGCCTGTTCCGGGTTTCTAGAGCGTTGTCAGGCCCGGCCGGCCGGGTTAGCGGCTTGCCAGACCCAACTTGACGAAATTCAGTGCGGCGCGGGTAAACGGCGGAAGTAACTAAGGAGGGGGGCCCATGGGCCAGCAAGGAGTTTCTGATGAACATCGGCCGGGACATTTTGACGGCGGGGCAAGAACTAGTTGTTATTGAGGGCGAAGGGTTTGTCCTCAGCGGGTTGATTGTCGAATTGTCGGGACTGCCGGGCCGGTTAACGATTTACCCGGCCGGCTTGGTTAACCATTTGCCCGAGCCGGGTTGGTTAATGAATTGCCAAGGCCGGGTTGGTTAACGCAGTTTCAGGGTTGGGCTTGATTAACGATTTGCCCGAGCAGGGTTGGCTAACGCATTGTCAGGAGCGTGCGCGGTTGGTTCGCGAAACTGCCTGTTCCGGGTTTCTAGAGCGTTGTCAGGCCCGGCCGGCCGGGTTAGCGGCTTGCCAGACCCAACTTGACGAAATTCAGTGCGGCGCGGGCAAACGGCGGGAGTAACTATGACTCTCTTAAGGTATGGAGGGGGGCCCATGGGCCAGCAAGGAGTTTCTGATGAACATCGGCCGGGACATTTTGACGGCGGGGCAAGAACTAGTTGTTATTGAGGGCGAAGGGTTTGTCCTCAGCGGGTTGATTGTCGAATTGTCGGGACTGCCGGGCCGGTTAACGATTTGCCCGGCCGGCTTGGTTAACCATTTGCCCGAGCCGGGTTGGTTAATGAATTGCCATGGCCGGGTTGGTTAACGCAGTTTCAGGGTTGGGCTTGATTAACGATTTGCCCGAGCAGGGTTGGCTAACGCATTGTCAGGAGCGTGCGCGGTTGGTTCACGAAACTGCCTGTTCCGGGTTTCTAGAGCGTTGTCAGGCCCGGCCGGCCGGGTTAGCGGCTTGCCAGACCCAACTTGACGAAATTCAGTGCGGCGCGGGTAAACGGCGGGAGTAACTATGACTCTCTTAGGCCCATGGGCCAGCAAGGAGTTTCTGATGAACATCGGCCGGGACATTTTGACGGCGGGGCAAGAACTAGTTGTTATTGAGGGCGAAGGGTTTGTCCTCAGCGGGTTGATTGTCGAATTGTCGGGACTGCCGGGCCGGTTAACGATTTGCCCGGCCGGCTTGGTTAACCATTTGCCCGAGCCGGGTTGGTTAATGAATTGCCATGGCCGGGTTGGTTAACGCAGTTTCAGGGTTGGGCTTGATTAACGATTTGCCCGAGCAGGGTTGGCTAACGCATTGTCAGGAGCGTGCGCGGTTGGTTCACGAAACTGCCTGTTCCGGGTTTCTAGAGCGTTGTCAGGCCCGGCCGGCCGGGTTAGCGGCTTGCCAGACCCAACTTGACGAAATTCAGTGCGGCGCGGGTAAACGGCGGGAGTAACTATGACTCTCTTAATTATGGAGGGGGGCCCATGGGCCAGCAAGGAGTTTCTGATGAACATCGGCCGGGACATTTTGACGGCGGGGCAAGAACTAGTTGTTATTGAGGGCGAAGGGTTTGTCCTCAGCGGGTTGATTGTCGAATTGTCGGGACTGCCGGGCCGGTTAGCGATTTGCCCGGCCGGCTTGGTTAACCATTTGCCCGAGCCGGGTTGGTTACCGAATTGTCAGGGTTGGGCTTGGTTAACCATTTGTCCGAGCCGGGTTGGTTAATGAATTGCCATGGCCGGGTTGGTTAACGCAGTTTCAGGGTTGGGCTTGATTAACCATTTGCCCGAGCAGGGTTGGCTAACGCATTGTCAGGAGCGTGCGCGGTTGGTTCACGAAACTGCCTGTTCCGGGTTTCTAGAGCGTTGTCAGGCCCGGCCGGCCGGGTTAGCGGCTTGCCAGACCCAACTTGACGAAATTCAGTGCGGCGCGGGTAAACGGCGGGAGTAACTATGACTCTCTTAATTATGGAGGGGGGCCCATGGGCCAGCAAGGAGTTTCTGATGAACATCGGCCGGGACATTTTGACGGCGGGGCAAGAACTAGTTGTTATTGAGGGCGAAGGGTTTGTCCTCAGCGGGTTGATTGTCGAATTGTCGGGACTGCCGGGCCGGTTAGCGATTTGCCCGGCCGGCTTGGTTAACCATTTGCCCGGGCCGGGTTGGTTACCGAATTGTCAGGGTTGGGCTTGGTTACCCATTTGCCCGAGCCGGGTTGGTTAATGAATTGCCATGGCCCGGTTGGTTAACGCAGTTTCAGGGTTGGGCTTGATTAACGATTTGCCCGAGCAGGGTTGGCTAACGCATTGTCAGGAGCGTGCGCGGTTGGTTCACGAAACTGCCTGTTCCGTGTTTCTAGAGCGTTGTCAGGCCCGGCCGGCCGGGTTAGCGGCTTGCCAGACCCAACTTGACGAAATTCAGTGCGGCGCGGGTAAACGGCGGGAGTAACTATGACTCTCTTAAGGAGGGGGGCCCATGGGCCAGCAAGGAGTTTCTGATGAACATCGGCCGGGACATTTTGACGGCGGGGCAAGAACTAGTTGTTATTGAGGGCGAAGGGCTTGTCCTCAGCTGGTTGATTGTCGAATTGTCGGGACTGCCGGGCCGGTTAACGATTTGCCCGGCCGGCTTGGTTAACCATTTGCCCGAGCCGGGTTGGTTACCGAATTGTCAGGGTTGGGCTTGGTTAACCATTTGTCCGAGCCGGGTTGGTTAATGAATTGCCATGACCGGGTTGGTTAACGCAGTTTCAGGGTTGGGCTTGATTAACGATTTGCCCGAGCAGGGTTCGCTAACGCATTGTCAGGAGCGTGCGCGGTTGGTTCACGAAACTGCCTGTTCCGGGTTTCTAGAGCGTTGTCAGGCCCGGCCGGCCGGGTTAGCGGCTTGCCAGACCCAACTTGACGAAATTCAGTGCGGCGCGGGTAAACGGCGGGAGTAACTATGACTCTCTTAAGGAGGGGGGCCCATGGGCCAGCAAGGAGTTTCTGATGAACATCGGCCGGGACATTTTGACGGCGGGGCAAGAACTAGTTGTTATTGAGGGCGAAGGGCTTGTCCTCAGCTGGTTGATTGTCGAATTGTAGGGACTGCCGGGCCGGTTACCGATTTGCCCGGCCGGCTTGGTTAACCATTTGCCCGAGCCGGGTTGGTTACCGAATTGTCAGGGTTGGGCTTGGTTAACCATTTGTCCGAGCCGGGTTGGTTAATGAATTGCCATGGCCGGGTTGGTTAACGCAGTTTCAGGGTTGGGCTTGATTAACCATTTGCCCGAGCAGGGTTGGCTAACGCATTGTCAGGAGCGTGCGCGGTTGGTTCACGAAACTGCCTGTTCCGGGTTTCTAGAGCGTTGTCAGGCCCGGCCGGCCGGGTTAGCGGCTTGCCAGACCCAACTTGACGAAATTCAGTGCGGCGCGGGTAAACGGCGGGAGTAACTATGACTCTCTTAATTATGGAGGGGGGCCCATGGGCCAGCAAGGAGTTTCTGATGAACATCGGCCGGGACATTTTGACGGCGGGGCAAGAACTAGTTGTTATTGAGGGCGAAGGGTTTGTCCTCAGCGGGTTGATTGTCGAATTGTCGGGACTGCCGGGCCGGTTAGCGATTTGCCCGGCCGGCTTGGTTAACCATTTGCCCGGGCCGGGTTGGTTACCGAATTGTCAGGGTTGGGCTTGGTTACCCATTTGCCCGAGCCGGGTTGGTTAATGAATTGCCATGGCCCGGTTGGTTAACGCAGTTTCAGGGTTGGGCTTGGTTAACGATTTGCCCGAGCAGGGTTGGCTAACGCATTGTCAGGAGCGTGCGCGGTTGGTTCACGAAACTGCATGTTCCGGGTTTCTAGAGCGTTGCCAGGCCCGGCCGGCCGGGTTAGCGGCTTGCCAGACCCAACTTGACGAAATTCAGTGCGGCGCGGGTAAACGGCGGGAGTAACTATGACTCTCTTAAGGAGTTTCTGATGAACATCGGCCGGGACATTTTGACGGCGGGGCAAGAACTAGTTGTTATTGAGGGCGAAGGGTTTGTTCTCAGCTGGTTGATTGTCGAATTGTCGGGACTGCCTGGCCGGTTAACGATTTGCCCGGCCGGCTTGGTTAACCATTTGCCCGAGCCGGGTTGGTTAATGAATTGCCATGGCCGGGTTGGTTAACGCAGTTTCAGGGTTGGGCTTGATTAACGATTTGACCGTGCAGGGTTGGCTAACGCATTGTCAGGAGCGTGCGCGGTTGGTTCACGAAACTGCCTGTCCCGGTTTCTAGAGCGTTGTCAGGCCCGGCCGGCCGGGTTAGCGGGTTGCCAGACCCAACTTGACGAAATTCAGTGCGGCGCGGGTAAACGGCGGGAGTAACTATGACTCTCTTAAGGTTAAGGAGGGGGGGCCCATGGGCCAGCAAGGAGTTTCTGATGAACATCGGCCGGGACATTTTGACGGCGGGGCAAGACGTAGTTGTTATTGAGGCTGAAGGGTTTGTCCTCAGCTGGTTGATTGTCGAATAGTCGGGGCTGCCGGGCCGGTTACCGATTTGCCCGGCCGGCTTGGTTAACCATTTGTCCGAGCCGGGTTGGTTACCGAATTGTCAGGGTTGGGCTTGGTTAACCATTTGCCCGGGCCGGGTTGGTTAGCGAATTGCCATGGCCGGGTTGGTTAACGCAGTTTCAGGGTTGGGCTTGATTAACGATTTGCCCGAGCAGGGTTGGCTAACGCATTGTCAGGAGCGTGCGCGGTTGGTTCACGAAACTGCCTGTTCCGGGTTTCTAGAGCGTTGTCAGGCCCGGCCGGCCGGGTTAGCGGGTTGCCAGACCCAACTTGACGAAATTCAGTGCGGCGCGGGTAAACGGCGGGAGTAACTATGACTCTCTTAAGGATATGGAGGGGGGCCCATGGGCCAGCAAGGAGTTTCTGATGAACATCGGCCGGGACATTTTGACGGCGGGGCAAGAACTAGTTGTTATTGAGGGCGAAGGGTTTGTCCTCAGCGGGTTGATTGTCGAATTGTCGGGACTGCCGGGCCGGTTAGCGATTTGCCCGGCCGGCTTGGTTAACCATTTGCCCGAGCCGGGTTGGTTACCGAATTGTCAGGGTTGGGCTTGGTTAACCATTTGCCCGAGCCGGGTTGGCTAACGCATTGTCAGGAGCGTGCGCGGTTGGTTCACGAAACTGCCTGTTCCGGGTTTCTAGAGCGTTGTCAGGCCCGGCCGGCCGGGTTAGCGGCTTGCCAGACCCAACTTGACGAAATTCAGTGCGGCGCGGGTAAACGGCGGAAGTAACTAAGGAGGGGGGCCCATGGGCCAGCAAGGAGTTTCTGATGAACATCGGCCGGGACATTTTGACGGCGGGGCAAGAACTAGTTGTTATTGAGGGCGAAGGGTTTGTCCTCAGCGGGTTGATTGTCGAATTGTCGGGACTGCCGGGCCGGTTAACGATTTACCCGGCCGGCTTGGTTAACCATTTGCCCGAGCCGGGTTGGTTAATGAATTGCCAAGGCCGGGTTGGTTAACGCAGTTTCAGGGTTGGGCTTGATTAACGATTTGCCCGAGCAGGGTTGGCTAACGCATTGTCAGGAGCGTGCGCGGTTGGTTCGCGAAACTGCCTGTTCCGGGTTTCTAGAGCGTTGTCAGGCCCGGCCGGCCGGGTTAGCGGCTTGCCAGACCCAACTTGACGAAATTCAGTGCGGCGCGGGCAAACGGCGGGAGTAACTATGACTCTCTTAAGGTATGGAGGGGGGCCCATGGGCCAGCAAGGAGTTTCTGATGAACATCGGCCGGGACATTTTGACGGCGGGGCAAGAACTAGTTGTTATTGAGGGCGAAGGGTTTGTCCTCAGCGGGTTGATTGTCGAATTGTCGGGACTGCCGGGCCGGTTAACGATTTGCCCGGCCGGCTTGGTTAACCATTTGCCCGAGCCGGGTTGGTTAATGAATTGCCATGGCCGGGTTGGTTAACGCAGTTTCAGGGTTGGGCTTGATTAACGATTTGCCCGAGCAGGGTTGGCTAACGCATTGTCAGGAGCGTGCGCGGTTGGTTCACGAAACTGCCTGTTCCGGGTTTCTAGAGCGTTGTCAGGCCCGGCCGGCCGGGTTAGCGGCTTGCCAGACCCAACTTGACGAAATTCAGTGCGGCGCGGGTAAACGGCGGGAGTAACTATGACTCTCTTAGGCCCATGGGCCAGCAAGGAGTTTCTGATGAACATCGGCCGGGACATTTTGACGGCGGGGCAAGAACTAGTTGTTATTGAGGGCGAAGGGTTTGTCCTCAGCGGGTTGATTGTCGAATTGTCGGGACTGCCGGGCCGGTTAACGATTTGCCCGGCCGGCTTGGTTAACCATTTGCCCGAGCCGGGTTGGTTAATGAATTGCCATGGCCGGGTTGGTTAACGCAGTTTCAGGGTTGGGCTTGATTAACGATTTGCCCGAGCAGGGTTGGCTAACGCATTGTCAGGAGCGTGCGCGGTTGGTTCACGAAACTGCCTGTTCCGGGTTTCTAGAGCGTTGTCAGGCCCGGCCGGCCGGGTTAGCGGCTTGCCAGACCCAACTTGACGAAATTCAGTGCGGCGCGGGTAAACGGCGGGAGTAACTATGACTCTCTTAATTATGGAGGGGGGCCCATGGGCCAGCAAGGAGTTTCTGATGAACATCGGCCGGGACATTTTGACGGCGGGGCAAGAACTAGTTGTTATTGAGGGCGAAGGGTTTGTCCTCAGCGGGTTGATTGTCGAATTGTCGGGACTGCCGGGCCGGTTAGCGATTTGCCCGGCCGGCTTGGTTAACCATTTGCCCGAGCCGGGTTGGTTACCGAATTGTCAGGGTTGGGCTTGGTTAACCATTTGCCCGAGCCGGGTTGGTTAATGAATTGCCATGGCCGGGTTGATTAACGCATTGTCAGGGTTGGGCTTGGTTAACGATTTGCCCGAGCAGGGTGGGTGAACGCATTGTCAGGAGCGTGCGCGGTTGGTTCACGAAACTGCCTGTTCCGGGTTTCTAGAGCGTTGTCAGGCCCGGCCGGCCGGGTTAGCGGCTTGCCAGACCCAACTTGACGAAATTCAGTGCGGCGCGGGTAAACGGCGGGAGTAACTATGACTCTCTTAAGGAGAGGGGGCCCATGGGCCAGCAAGGAGTTTCTGATGAACATCGGCCGGGACATTTTGACGGCGGGGCAAGAACTAGTTGTTATTGAGGGCGAAGGGTTTGTCCTCAGCGGGTTGATTGTCGAATTGTCGGGACTGCCGGGCCGGTTTCCGATTCGCCCGACCGGCTTGGTTAACCATTTGCCCGAGCCGGGTTGGTTAATGAATTGCCATGGCCGGGTTGGTTAACGCAGTTTCAGGGTTGGGCTTGATTAACGATTTGCCCGAGCAGGGTTGGCTAACGCATTGTCAGGAGCGTGCGCGGTTGGTTCACGAAACTGCCTGTTCCGGGTTTCTAGAGCGTTGTCAGGCCCGGCCGGCCGGGTTAGCGGCTTGCTAGACCCAACTTGACGAAATTCAGTGCGGCGCGGGTAAACGGCGGGAGTAACTATGACTCTCTTAAGGATATGGAGGGGGGCCCATGGGCCAGCAAGGAGTTTCTGATGAACATCGGCCGGGACATTTTGACGGCGGGGCAAGAACTAGTTGTTATTGAGGGCGAAGGGTTTGTCCTCAGCGGGTTGATTGTCGAATTGTTGGGACTGCCGGGCCGGTTAGCGATTTGCCCGGCCGGCTTGGTTAACCATTTGCCCGAGCCGGGTTGGTTACCGAATTGTCAGGGTTGGGCTTGGTTAACCATTTGCCCGAGCCGGGTTGGCTAACGCATTGTCAGGAGCGTGCGCGGTTGGTTCACGAAACTGCCTGTTCCGGGTTTCTAGAGCGTTGTCAGGCCCGGCCGGCCGGGTTAGCGGCTTGCCAGACCCAACTTGACGAAATTCAGTGCGGCGCGGGTAAACGGCGGAAGTAACTATGACTCTCTTAATAAGGAGGGGGGCCCATGGGCCAGCAAGGAGTTTCTGATGAACATCGGCCGGGACATTTTGACGGCGGGGCAAGAACTAGTTGTTATTGAGGGCGAAGGGTTTGTCCTCAGCGGGTTGATTGTCGAATTGTCGGGACTGCCGGGCCGGTTAACGATTTACCCGGCCGGCTTGGTTAACCATTTGCCCGAGCCGGGTTGGTTAATGAATTGCCATGGCCGGGTTGGTTAACGCAGTTTCAGGGTTGGGCTTGATTAACGATTTGCCCGAGCAGGGTTGGCTAACGCATTGTCAGGAGCGTGCGCGGTTGGTTCACGAAACTGCCTGTTCCGGGTTTCTAGAGCGTTGTCAGGCCCGGCCGGCCGGGTTAGCGGCTTGCCAGACCCAACTTGACGAAATTCAGTGCGGCGCGGGTAAACGGCGGGAGTAACTATGACTCTCTTAAGGCCAGCAAGGAGTTTCTGATGAACATCGGCCGGGACATTTTGACGGCGGGGCAAGAACTAGTTGTTATTGAGGGCGAAGGGCTTGTCCTCAGCTGGTTGATTGTCGAATTGTCGGGACTGCCGGGCCGGTTAACGATTTGCCCGGCCGGCTTGGTTAACCATTTGCCCGAGCCGGGTTGGTTACCGAATTGTCAGGGTTGGGCTTGGTTAACCATTTGTCCGAGCCGGGTTGGTTAATGAATTGCCATGACCGGGTTGGTTAACGCAGTTTCAGGGTTGGGCTTGATTAACGATTTGCCCGAGCAGGGTTCGCTAACGCATTGTCAGGAGCGTGCGCGGTTGGTTCACGAAACTGCCTGTTCCGGGTTTCTAGAGCGTTGTCAGGCCCGGCCGGCCGGGTTAGCGGCTTGCCAGACCCAACTTGACGAAATTCAGTGCGGCGCGGGTAAACGGCGGGAGTAACTATGACTCTCTTAAGGTAAGGAGGGGGGCCCATGGGCCAGCAAGGAGTTTCTGATGAACATCGGCCGGGACATTTTGACGGCGGGGCAAGAACTAGTTGTTATTGAGGGCGAAGGGCTTGTCCTCAGCTGGTTGATTGTCGAATTGTCGGGACTGCCGGGCCGGTTACCGATTTGCCCGGCCGGCTTGGTTAACCATTTGCCCGAGCCGGGTTGGTTACCGAATTGTCAGGGTTGGGCTTGGTTAACCATTTGTCCGAGCCGGGTTGGTTAATGAATTGCCATGGCCGGGTTGGTTAACGCAGTTTCAGGGTTGGGCTTGATTAACGATTTGCCCGAGCAGGGTTGGCTAACGCATTGTCAGGAGCGTGCGCGGTTGGTTCACGAAACTGCCTGTTCCGGGTTTCTAGAGCGTTGTCAGGCCCGGCCGGCCGGGTTAGCGGCTTGCCAGACCCAACTTGAGGAAATTCAGTGCGGCGCGGGTAAACGGCGGGAGTAACTATGACTCTCTTAATTATGGAGGGGGGCCCATGGGCCAGCAAGGAGTTTCTGATGAACATCGGCCGGGACATTTTGACGGCGGGGCAAGAACTAGTTGTTATTGAGGGCGAAGGGTTTGTCCTCAGCGGGTTGATTGTCGAATTGTCGGGACTGCCGGGCCGGTTAGCGATTTGCCCGGCCGGCTTGGTTAACCATTTGCCCGGGCCGGGTTGGTTACCGAATTGTCAGGGTTGGGCTTGGTTACCCATTTGCCCGAGCCGGGTTGGTTAATGAATTGCCATGGCCCGGTTGGTTAACGCAGTTTCAGGGTTGGGCTTGATTAACGATTTGCCCGAGCAGGGTTGGCTAACGCATTGTCAGGAGCGTGCGCGGTTGGTTCACGAAACTGCCTGTTCCGGGTTTCTAGAGCGTTGTCAGGCCCGGCCGGCCGGGTTAGCGGCTTGCCAGACCCAACTTGACGAAATTCAGTGCGGCGCGGGTAAACGGCGGGAGTAACTATGACTCTCTTAAGGTAAGGAGGGGGGCCCATGGGCCAGCAAGGAGTTTCTGATGAACATCGGCCGGGACATTTTGACGGCGGGGCAAGACGTAGTTGTTATTGAGGGTGAAGGGTTTGTCCTCAGCTGGTTGATTGTCGAATAGTCGGGGCTGCCGGGCCGGTTACCGATTTGCCCGGCCGGCTTGGTTAACCATTTGCCCGGGCCGGGTTGGTTAACGAATTGTCAGGTTTGGGCTTGGTTAACCATTTGCCCGGGCCGGGTTGGTTAGCGAATTGTCATGGTTGGGTTGGTTAACGAATTGTCGGGTTTGGGCTTGGTTAACGATTTGCCCGAGCAGGGTGGGTGAACACATTGTCAGGAGCGTGCGCAGTTGGTTCACGAAACTGCCTGTTCCGGGTTTCTAGAGCGTTGTCAGGCCCGGCCGGCCGGGTTAGCGGCTTGCCAGACCCAACTTGACGAAATTCAGTGCGGCGCGGGTAAACGGCGGGAGTAACTATGACTCTCTTAAGGGGGGGGCCCATGGGCCAGCAAGGAGTTTCTGATGAACCTCGGCCGGGACATTTTGACGGCGGGGCAAGAACTAGTTGTTATTGAGGGCAAAGGGTTTGTCCTCAGCGGGTTGATTGTCGAATTGTCGGGACTGCCGGGCCGGTTAGCGATTTGCCCGGCCGGCTTGGTTAACCATTTGCCCGAGCCGGGTTGGTTACCGAATTGTCTGGGTTGGGCTTGGTTAACCATTTGCCCGGGCCGGGTTGGTTAGCGAATTGCCATGGCCGGGTTGGTTAACGCAGTTTCAGGGTTGGGCTTGATTAACGATTTGCCCGAGCAGGGTTGGCTAACGCATTGTCAGGAGCGTGCGCGGTTGGTTCACGAAACTGCCTGTTCCGGGTTTCTAGAGCGTTGTCAGGCCCGGCCGGCCGGGTTAGCGGCTTGCCAGACCCAACTTGACGAAATTCAGTGCGGCGCGGGTAAACGGCGGGAGTAACTATGACTCTCTTAATTATGGAGGGGGGCCCATGGGCCAGCAAGGAGTTTCTGATGAACATCGGCCGGGACATTTTGACGGCGGGGCAAGAACTAGTTGTTATTGAGGGCGAAGGGTTTGTCCTCAGCGGGTTGATTGTCGAATTGTCGGGACTGCCGGGCCGGTTAGCGATTTGCCCGGCCGGCTTGGTTAACCATTTGCCCGGGCCGGGTTGGTTACCGAATTGTCAGGGTTGGGCTTGGTTACCCATTTGCCCGAGCCGGGTTGGTTAATGAATTGCCATGGCCCGGTTGGTTAACGCAGTTTCAGGGTTGGGCTTGATTAACGATTTGCCCGAGCAGGGTTGGCTAACGCATTGTCAGGAGCGTGCGCGGTTGGTTCACGAAACTGCCTGTTCCGTGTTTCTAGAGCGTTGTCAGGCCCGGCCGGCCGGGTTAGCGGCTTGCCAGACCCAACTTGACGAAATTCAGTGCGGCGCGGGTAAACGGCGGGAGTAACTATGACTCTCTTAAGGAGGGGGGCCCATGGGCCAGCAAGGAGTTTCTGATGAACATCGGCCGGGACATTTTGACGGCGGGGCAAGAACTAGTTGTTATTGAGGGCGAAGGGCTTGTCCTCAGCTGGTTGATTGTCGAATTGTCGGGACTGCCGGGCCGGTTACCGATTTGCCCGGCCGGCTTGGTTAACCATTTGCCCGAGCCGGGTTGGTTACCGAATTGTCAGGGTTGGGCTTGGTTAACCATTTGTCCGAGCCGGGTTGGTTAATGAATTGCCATGGCCGGGTTGGTTAACGCAGTTTCAGGGTTGGGCTTGATTAACGATTTGCCCGAGCAGGGTTGGCTAACGCATTGTCAGGAGCGTGCGCGGTTGGTTCACGAAACTGCCTGTTCCGGGTTTCTAGAGCGTTGTCAGGCCCGGCCGGCCGGGTTAGCGGCTTGCCAGACCCAACTTGAGGAAATTCAGTGCGGCGCGGGTAAACGGCGGGAGTAACTATGACTCTCTTAATTATGGAGGGGGGCCCATGGGCCAGCAAGGAGTTTCTGATGAACATCGGCCGGGACATTTTGACGGCGGGGCAAGAACTAGTTGTTATTGAGGGCGAAGGGTTTGTCCTCAGCGGGTTGATTGTCGAATTGTCGGGACTGCCGGGCCGGTTAGCGATTTGCCCGGCCGGCTTGGTTAACCATTTGCCCGGGCCGGGTTGGTTACCGAATTGTCAGGGTTGGGCTTGGTTACCCATTTGCCCGAGCCGGGTTGGTTAATGAATTGCCATGGCCCGGTTGGTTAACGCAGTTTCAGGGTTGGGCTTGGTTAACGATTTGCCCGAGCAGGGTGGGTGAACACATTGTCAGGAGCGTGCGCAGTTGGTTCACGAAACTGCCTGTTCCGGGTTTCTAGAGCGTTGTCAGGCCCGGCCGGCCGGGTTAGCGGTTTGCCAGACCCAACTTGACGAAATTCAGTGCGGCGCGGGTAAACGGCGGGAGTAACCATGGGCCAGCAAGGAGTTTCTGATGAACCTCGGCCGGGACATTTTGACGGCGGGGCAAGAACTAGTTGTTATTGAGGGCGAAGGGTTTGTCCTCAGCGGGTTGATTGTCGAATTGTCGGGACTGCCGGGCCGGTTAGCGATTTGCCCGGCCGGCTTGGTTAACCATTTGCCCGAGCCGGGTTGGTTACCGAATTGTCTGGGTTGGGCTTGGTTAACCATTTGCCCGGGCCGGGTTGGTTAGCGAATTGCCATGGTTGGGTTGGTTATCGAATTGTCGGGTTTGGGCTTGGTTAACGATTTGCCCGAGCAGGGTGGGTGAACGCATTGTCAGGAGCGTGCGCGGTTGGTTCACGAAACTGCCTGTTCCGTGTTTCTAGAGCGTTGTCAGGCCCGGCCGGCCGGGTTAGCGGCTTGCCAGACCCAACTTGACGAAATTCAGTGCGGCGCGGGTAAACGGCGGGAGTAACTATGACTCTCTTAAGGTATATAAGGAGGGGGGCCCATGGGCCAGCAAGGAGTTTCTGATGAACATCGGCCGGGACATTTTGACGGCGGGGCAAGACGTCGTTGTTATTGAGGGTGAAGGGTTTGTCCTCAGCTGGTTGATTGTCGAATAGTCGGGGCTGCCGGGCCGGTTACCGATTTGCCCGGCCGGCTTGGTTAACCATTTGCCCGGGCCGGGTTGGTTAACGAATTGTCAGGTTTGGGCTTGGTTAACCATTTGCCCGGGCCGGGTTGGTTAGCGAATTGTCATGGTTGGGTTGGTTAACGCAGTTTCAGGGTTTGGGCTTGGTTAACGATTTGCCCGAGCAGGGTGGGTGAACACATTGTCAGGAGCGTGCGCAGTTGGTTCACGAAACTGCCTGTTCCGGGTTTCTAGAGCGTTGTCAGGCCCGGCCGGCCGGGTTAGCGGCTTGCCAGACCCAACTTGACGAAATTCAGTGCGGCGCGGGTAAACGGCGGGAGTAACTATGACTCTCTTAAGGAGGGGGGCCCATGGGCCAGCAAGGAGTTTCTGATGAACCTCGGCCGGGACATTTTGACGGCGGGGCAAGAACTAGTTGTTATTGAGGGCGAAGGGTTTGTCCTCAGCGGGTTGATTGTCGAATTGTCGGGACTGCCGGGCCGGTTAGCGATTTGCCCGGCCGGCTTGGTTAACCATTTGCCCGAGCCGGGTTGGTTACCGAATTGTCTGGGTTGGGCTTGGTTAACCATTTGCCCGGGCCGGGTTGGTTAGCGAATTGCCATGGTTGGGTTGGTTATCGAATTGTCGGGTTTGGGCTTGGTTAACGATTTGCCCGAGCAGGGTTGGCTAACGCATTGTCAGGAGCGTGCGCGGTTGGTTCACGAAACTGCCTGTTCCGGGTTTCTAGAGCGTTGTCAGGCCCGGCCGGCCGGGTTAGCGGCTTGCCAGACCCAACTTGACGAAATTCAGTGCGGCGCGGGTAAACGGCGGGAGTAACTATGACTCTCTTAAGGTAAGGAGGGGGGCCCATGGGCCAGCAAGGAGTTTCTGATGAACATCGGCCGGGACATTTTGACGGCGGGGCAAGACGTAGTTGTTATTGAGGGTGAAGGGTTTGTCCTCAGCTGGTTGATTGTCGAATAGTCGGGGCTGCCGGGCCGGTTACCGATTTGCCCGGCCGGCTTGGTTAACCATTTGCCCGGGCCGGGTTGGTTAACGAATTGTCAGGTTTGGGCTTGGTTAACCATTTGCCCGGGCCGGGTTGGTTAGCGAATTGTCATGGTTGGGTTGGTTAACGCAGTTTCAGGGTTTGGGCTTGGTTAACGATTTGCCCGAGCAGGGTGGGTGAACACATTGTCAGGAGCGTGCGCAGTTGGTTCACGAAACTGCCTGTTCCGGGTTTCTAGAGCGTTGTCAGGCCCGGCCGGCCGGGTTAGCGGCTTGCCAGACCCAACTTGACGAAATTCAGTGCGGCGCGGGTAAACGGCGGGAGTAACTATGACTCTCTTAAGGAGGGGGGCCCATGGGCCAGCAAGGAGTTTCTGATGAACATCGGCCGGGACATTTTGACGGCGGGGCAAGAACTAGTTGTTATTGAGGGCGAAGGGCTTGTCCTCAGCTGGTTGATTGTCGAATTGTCGGGACTGCCGGGCCGGTTAACGATTTGCCCGGCCGGCTTGGTTAACCATTTGCCCGAGCCGGGTTGGTTACCGAATTGTCAGGGTTGGGCTTGGTTAACCATTTGTCCGAGCCGGGTTGGTTAATGAATTGCCATGACCGGGTTGGTTAACGCAGTTTCAGGGTTGGGCTTGATTAACGATTTGCCCGAGCAGGGTTCGCTAACGCATTGTCAGGAGCGTGCGCGGTTGGTTCACGAAACTGCCTGTTCCGGGTTTCTAGAGCGTTGTCAGGCCCGGCCGGCCGGGTTAGCGGCTTGCCAGACCCAACTTGACGAAATTCAGTGCGGCGCGGGTAAACGGCGGGAGTAACTATGACTCTCTTAAGGTATATAAGGAGGGGGGCCCATGGGCCAGCAAGGAGTTTCTGATGAACATCGGCCGGGACATTTTGACGGCGGGGCAAGAACTAGTTGTTATTGAGGGCGAAGGGCTTGTCCTCAGCTGGTTGATTGTCGAATTGTCGGGACTGCCGGGCCGGTTACCGATTTGCCCGGCCGGCTTGGTTAACCATTTGCCCGAGCCGGGTTGGTTACCGAATTGTCAGGGTTGGGCTTGGTTAACCATTTGTCCGAGCCGGGTTGGTTAATGAATTGCCATGGCCGGGTTGGTTAACGCAGTTTCAGGGTTGGGCTTGATTAACCATTTGCCCGAGCAGGGTTGGCTAACGCATTGTCAGGAGCGTGCGCGGTTGGTTCACGAAACTGCCTGTTCCGGGTTTCTAGAGCGTTGTCAGGCCCGGCCGGCCGGGTTAGCGGCTTGCCAGACCCAACTTGACGAAATTCAGTGCGGCGCGGGTAAACGGCGGGAGTAACTATGACTCTCTTAATTATGGAGGGGGGCCCATGGGCCAGCAAGGAGTTTCTGATGAACATCGGCCGGGACATTTTGACGGCGGGGCAAGAACTAGTTGTTATTGAGGGCGAAGGGTTTGTCCTCAGCGGGTTGATTGTCGAATTGTCGGGACTGCCGGGCCGGTTAGCGATTTGCCCGGCCGGCTTGGTTAACCATTTGCCCGGGCCGGGTTGGTTACCGAATTGTCAGGGTTGGGCTTGGTTACCCATTTGCCCGAGCCGGGTTGGTTAATGAATTGCCATGGCCCGGTTGGTTAACGCAGTTTCAGGGTTGGGCTTGATTAACGATTTGCCCGAGCAGGGTTGGCTAACGCATTGTCAGGAGCGTGCGCGGTTGGTTCACGAAACTGCCTGTTCCGTGTTTCTAGAGCGTTGTCAGGCCCGGCCGGCGGGGTTAGCGGCTTGCCAGACCCAACTTGACGAAATTCAGTGCGGCGCGGGTAAACGGCGGGAGTAACTATGACTCTCTTAAGGAGGGGGGCCCATGGGCCAGCAAGGAGTTTCTGATGAACATCGGCCGGGACATTTTGACGGCGGGGCAAGAACTAGTTGTTATTGAGGGCGAAGGGCTTGTCCTCAGCTGGTTGATTGTCGAATTGTCGGGACTGCCGGGCCGGTTAACGATTTGCCCGGCCGGCTTGGTTAACCATTTGCCCGAGCCGGGTTGGTTACCGAATTGTCAGGGTTGGGCTTGGTTAACCATTTGTCCGAGCCGGGTTGGTTAATGAATTGCCATGACCGGGTTGGTTAACGCAGTTTCAGGGTTGGGCTTGATTAACGATTTGCCCGAGCAGGGTTCGCTAACGCATTGTCAGGAGCGTGCGCGGTTGGTTCACGAAACTGCCTGTTCCGGGTTTCTAGAGCGTTGTCAGGCCCGGCCGGCCGGGTTAGCGGCTTGCCAGACCCAACTTGACGAAATTCAGTGCGGCGCGGGTAAACGGCGGGAGTAACTATGACTCTCTTAAGGAGGGGGGCCCATGGGCCAGCAAGGAGTTTCTGATGAACATCGGCCGGGACATTTTGACGGCGGGGCAAGAACTAGTTGTTATTGAGGGCGAAGGGCTTGTCCTCAGCTGGTTGATTGTCGAATTGTAGGGACTGCCGGGCCGGTTACCGATTTGCCCGGCCGGCTTGGTTAACCATTTGCCCGAGCCGGGTTGGTTAACGAATTGTCAGGTTTGGGCTTGGTTAACCATTTGCCCGGGCCGGGTTGGTTAGCGAATTGTCATGGTTGGGTTGGTTAACGAATTGTCGGGTTTGGGCTTGGTTAACGATTTGCCCGAGCAGGGTGGGTGAACACATTGTCAGGAGCGTGCGCAGTTGGTTCACGAAACTGCCTGTTCCGGGTTTCTAGAGCGTTGTCAGGCCCGGCCGGCCGGGTTAGCGGCTTGCCAGACCCAACTTGACGAAATTCAGTGCGGCGCGGGTAAACGGCGGGAGTAACCATGGGCCAGCAAGGAGTTTCTGATGAACATCGGCCGGGACATTTTGACGGCGGGGCAAGACGTCGTTGTTATTGAGGGTGAAGGGTTTGTCCTCAGCTGGTTGATTGTCGAATAGTCGGGGCTGCCGGGCCGGTTACCGATTGCCCGGCCGGCTTGGTTAACCATTTGCCCGGGCCGGGTTGGTTAACGAATTGTCAGGGTTGGGCTTGGTTAACCATTTGCCCGGGCCGGGTTGGTTAGTGAATTGCCATGGCCGGGTTGGTTAACGCAGTTTCAGGGTTGGGCTTGATTAACGATTTGCCCGAGCAGGGTTGGCTAACGCATTGTCAGGAGCGTGCGCGGTTGGTTCACGAAACTGCCTGTTCCGGGTTTCTAGAGCGTTGTCAGGCCCGGCCGGCCGGGTTAGCGGCTTGCCAGACCCAACTTGACGAAATTCAGTGCGGCGCGGGTAAACGGCGGGAGTAACTATGACTCTCTTAAGGTAAGGAGGGGGGCCCATGGGCCAGCAAGGAGTTTCTGATGAACATCGGCCGGGACATTTTGACGGCGGGGCAAGACGTAGTTGTTATTGAGGGTGAAGGGTTTGTCCTCAGCTGGTTGATTGTCGAATAGTCGGGGCTGCCGGGCCGGTTACCGATTTGCCCGGCCGGCTTGGTTAACCATTTGCCCGGGCCGGGTTGGTTAACGAATTGTCAGGTTTGGGCTTGGTTAACCATTTGCCCGGGCCGGGTTGGTTAGCGAATTGTCATGGTTGGGTTGGTTAACGCAGTTTCAGGGTTTGGGCTTGTTTAACGATTTGCCCGAGCAGGGTGGGTGAACACATTGTCAGGAGCGTGCGCAGTTGGTTCACGAAACTGCCTGTTCCGGGTTTCTAGAGCGTTGTCAGGCCCGGCCGGCCGGGTTAGCGGCTTGCCAGACCCAACTTGACGAAATTCAGTGCGGCGCGGGTAAACGGCGGGAGTAACTATGACTCTCTTAAGGAGGGGGGCCCATGGGCCAGCAAGGAGTTTCTGATGAACCTCGGCCGGGACATTTTGACGGCGGGGCAAGAACTAGTTGTTATTGAGGGCGAAGGGTTTGTCCTCAGCGGGTTGATTGTCGAATTGTCGGGGCTGCCGGGCCGGTTAGCGATTTGCCCGACCGGCTTGGTTAACCATTTGCCCGAGCCGGGTTGGTTAACGAATTGTCAGGTTTGGGCTTGGTTAACCATTTGCCCGGGCCGGGTTGGTTAGCGAATTGTCATGGTTGGGTTGGTTAACGAATTGTCGGGTTTGGGCTTGGTTAACGATTTGCCCGAGCAGGGTGGGTGAACACATTGTCAGGAGCGTGCGCAGTTGGTTCACGAAACTGCCTGTTCCGGGTTTCTAGAGCGTTGTCAGGCCCGGCCGGCCGGGTTAGCGGCTTGCCAGACCCAACTTGACGAAATTCAGTGCGGCGCGGGTAAACGGCGGGAGTAACTATGACTCTCTTAAGGTAAGGAGGGGGGCCCATGGGCCAGCAAGGAGTTTCTGATGAACCTCGGCCGGGACATTTTGACGGCGGGGCAAGAACTAGTTGTTATTGAGGGCGAAGGGTTTGTCCTCAGCGGGTTGATTGTCGAATTGTCGGGACTGCCGGGCCGGTTAGCGATTTGCCCGGCCGGCTTGGTTAACCATTTGCCCGAGCCGGGTTGGTTACCGAATTGTCTGGGTTGGGCTTGGTTAACCATTTGCCCGGGCCGGGTTGGTTAGCGAATTGCCATGGTTGGGTTGGTTATCGAATTGTCGGGTTTGGGCTTGGTTAACGATTTGCCCGAGCAGGGTGGGTGAACGCATTGTCAGGAGCGTGCGCGGTTGGTTCACGAAACTGCCTGTTCCGTGTTTCTAGAGCGTTGTCAGGCCCGGCCGGCCGGGTTAGCGGCTTGCCAGACCCAACTTGACGAAATTCAGTGCGGCGCGGGTAAACGGCGGGAGTAACTATGACTCTCTTAAGGTATATAAGGAGGGGGGCCCATGGGCCAGCAAGGAGTTTCTGATGAACATCGGCCGGGACATTTTGACGGCGGGGCAAGACGTCGTTGTTATTGAGGGTGAAGGGTTTGTCCTCAGCTGGTTGATTGTCGAATAGTCGGGGCTGCCGGGCCGGTTACCGATTGCCCGGCCGGCTTGGTTAACCATTTGCCCGGGCCGGGTTGGTTAACGAATTGTCAGGGTTGGGCTTGGTTAACCATTTGCCCGGGCCGGGTTGGTTAGTGAATTGCCATGGTTGGGTTGGTTAACGCAGTTTCAGGGTTTGGGCTTGGTTAACGATTTGCCCGAGCAGGGTGGGTGAACACATTGTCAGGAGCGTGCGCAGTTGGTTCACGAAACTGCCTGTTCCGGGTTTCTAGAGCGTTGTCAGGCCCGGCCGGCCGGGTTAGCGGCTTGCCAGACCCAACTTGACGAAATTCAGTGCGGCGCGGGTAAACGGCGGGAGTAACTATGACTCTCTTAAGGAGGGGGGCCCATGGGCCAGCAAGGAGTTTCTGATGAACATCGGCCGGGACATTTTGACGGCGGGGCAAGAACTAGTTGTTATTGAGGGCGAAGGGCTTGTCCTCAGCTGGTTGATTGTCGAATTGTCGGGACTGCCGGGCCGGTTAACGATTTGCCCGGCCGGCTTGGTTAACCATTTGCCCGAGCCGGGTTGGTTACCGAATTGTCAGGGTTGGGCTTGGTTAACCATTTGTCCGAGCCGGGTTGGTTAATGAATTGCCATGACCGGGTTGGTTAACGCAGTTTCAGGGTTGGGCTTGATTAACGATTTGCCCGAGCAGGGTTCGCTAACGCATTGTCAGGAGCGTGCGCGGTTGGTTCACGAAACTGCCTGTTCCGGGTTTCTAGAGCGTTGTCAGGCCCGGCCGGCCGGGTTAGCGGCTTGCCAGACCCAACTTGACGAAATTCAGTGCGGCGCGGGTAAACGGCGGGAGTAACTATGACTCTCTTAAGGTATATAAGGAGGGGGGCCCATGGGCCAGCAAGGAGTTTCTGATGAACATCGGCCGGGACATTTTGACGGCGGGGCAAGAACTAGTTGTTATTGAGGGCGAAGGGCTTGTCCTCAGCTGGTTGATTGTCGAATTGTCGGGACTGCCGGGCCGGTTACCGATTTGCCCGGCCGGCTTGGTTAACCATTTGCCCGAGCCGGGTTGGTTACCGAATTGTCAGGGTTGGGCTTGGTTAACCATTTGTCCGAGCCGGGTTGGTTAATGAATTGCCATGGCCGGGTTGGTTAACGCAGTTTCAGGGTTGGGCTTGATTAACCATTTGCCCGAGCAGGGTTGGCTAACGCATTGTCAGGAGCGTGCGCGGTTGGTTCACGAAACTGCCTGTTCCGGGTTTCTAGAGCGTTGTCAGGCCCGGCCGGCCGGGTTAGCGGCTTGCCAGACCCAACTTGACGAAATTCAGTGCGGCGCGGGTAAACGGCGGGAGTAACTATGACTCTCTTAATTATGGAGGGGGGCCCATGGGCCAGCAAGGAGTTTCTGATGAACATCGGCCGGGACATTTTGACGGCGGGGCAAGAACTAGTTGTTATTGAGGGCGAAGGGTTTGTCCTCAGCGGGTTGATTGTCGAATTGTCGGGACTGCCGGGCCGGTTAGCGATTTGCCCGGCCGGCTTGGTTAACCATTTGCCCGGGCCGGGTTGGTTACCGAATTGTCAGGGTTGGGCTTGGTTACCCATTTGCCCGAGCCGGGTTGGTTAATGAATTGCCATGGCCCGGTTGGTTAACGCAGTTTCAGGGTTGGGCTTGATTAACGATTTGCCCGAGCAGGGTTGGCTAACGCATTGTCAGGAGCGTGCGCGGTTGGTTCACGAAACTGCCTGTTCCGTGTTTCTAGAGCGTTGTCAGGCCCGGCCGGCCGGGTTAGCGGCTTGCCAGACCCAACTTGACGAAATTCAGTGCGGCGCGGGTAAACGGCGGGAGTAACTATGACTCTCTTAAGGAGGGGGGCCCATGGGCCAGCAAGGAGTTTCTGATGAACATCGGCCGGGACATTTTGACGGCGGGGCAAGAACTAGTTGTTATTGAGGGCGAAGGGCTTGTCCTCAGCTGGTTGATTGTCGAATTGTCGGGACTGCCGGGCCGGTTAACGATTTGCCCGGCCGGCTTGGTTAACCATTTGCCCGAGCCGGGTTGGTTACCGAATTGTCAGGGTTGGGCTTGGTTAACCATTTGTCCGAGCCGGGTTGGTTAATGAATTGCCATGACCGGGTTGGTTAACGCAGTTTCAGGGTTGGGCTTGATTAACGATTTGCCCGAGCAGGGTTCGCTAACGCATTGTCAGGAGCGTGCGCGGTTGGTTCACGAAACTGCCTGTTCCGGGTTTCTAGAGCGTTGTCAGGCCCGGCCGGCCGGGTTAGCGGCTTGCCAGACCCAACTTGACGAAATTCAGTGCGGCGCGGGTAAACGGCGGGAGTAACTATGACTCTCTTAAGGAGGGGGGCCCATGGGCCAGCAAGGAGTTTCTGATGAACATCGGCCGGGACATTTTGACGGCGGGGCAAGAACTAGTTGTTATTGAGGGCGAAGGGCTTGTCCTCAGCTGGTTGATTGTCGAATTGTAGGGACTGCCGGGCCGGTTACCGATTTGCCCGGCCGGCTTGGTTAACCATTTGCCCGAGCCGGGTTGGTTACCGAATTGTCAGGGTTGGGCTTGGTTAACCATTTGTCCGAGCCGGGTTGGTTAATGAATTGCCATGGCCGGGTTGGTTAACGCAGTTTCAGGGTTGGGCTTGATTAACGATTTGCCCGAGCAGGGTTGGCTAACGCATTGTCAGGAGCGTGCGCGGTTGGTTCACGAAACTGCCTGTTCCGGGTTTCTAGAGCGTTGTCAGGCCCGGCCGGCCGGCTTAGCGGCTTGCCAGACCCAACTTGACGAAATTCAGTGCGGCGCGGGTAAACGGCGGGAGTAACTATGACTCTCTTAATTATGGAGGGGGGCCCATGGGCCAGCAAGGAGTTTCTGATGAACATCGGCCGGGACATTTTGACGGCGGGGCAAGAACTAGTTGTTATTGAGGGCGAAGGGTTTGTCCTCAGCGGGTTGATTGTCGAATTGTCGGGACTGCCGGGCCGGTTAGCTATTTGCCCGGCCGGCTTGGTTAACCATTTGCCCGGGCCGCGTTGGTTACCGAATTGTCAGGGTTGGGCTTGGTTACCCATTTGCCCGAGCCGGGTTGGTTAATGAATTGCCATGGCCCGGTTGGTTAACGCAGTTTCAGGGTTGGGCTTGATTAACGATTTGCCCGAGCAGGGTTGGCTAACGCATTGTCAGGAGCGTGCGCGGTTGGTTCACGAAACTGCCTGTTCCGGGTTTCTAGAGCGTTGTCAGGCCCGGCCGGCCGGGTTAGCGGCTTGCCAGACCCAACTTGACGAAATTCAGTGCGGCGCGGGTAAACGGCGGGAGTAACTATGACTCTCTTAAGGAGGGGGGCCCATGGGCCAGCAAGGAGTTTCTGATGAACCTCGGCCGGGACATTTTGACGGCGGGGCAAGAACTAGTTGTTATTGAGGGCGAAGGGTTTGTCCTCAGCGGGTTGATTGTCGAATTGTCGGGGCTGCCGGGCCGGTTAGCGATTTGCCCGGCCGGCTTGGTTAACCATTTGCCCGAGCCGGGTTGGTTAACGAATTGTCAGGTTTGGGCTTGGTTAACCATTTGCCCGGGCCGGGTTGGTTAGCGAATTGTCATGGTTGGGTTGGTTAACGAATTGTCGGGTTTGGGCTTGGTTAACGATTTGCCCGAGCAGGGTGGGTGAACACATTGTCAGGAGCGTGCGCAGTTGGTTCACGAAACTGCCTGTTCCGGGTTTCTAGAGCGTTGTCAGGCCCGGCCGGCCGGGTTAGCGGCTTGCCAGACCCAACTTGACGAAATTCAGTGCGGCGCGGGTAAACGGCGGGAGTAACCATGGGCCAGCAAGGAGTTTCTGATGAACATCGGCCGGGACATTTTGACGGCGGGGCAAGACGTCGTTGTTATTGAGGGTGAAGGGTTTGTCCTCAGCTGGTTGATTGTCGAATAGTCGGGGCTGCCGGGCCGGTTACCGATTGCCCGGCCGGCTTGGTTAACCATTTGCCCGGGCCGGGTTGGTTAACGAATTGTCAGGGTTGGGCTTGGTTAACCATTTGCCCGGGCCGGGTTGGTTAGTGAATTGCCATGGCCGGGTTGGTTAACGCAGTTTCAGGGTTGGGCTTGATTAACGATTTGCCCGAGCAGGGTTGGCTAACGCATTGTCAGGAGCGTGCGCGGTTGGTTCACGAAACTGCCTGTTCCGGGTTTCTAGAGCGTTGTCAGGCCCGGCCGGCCGGGTTAGCGGCTTGCCAGACCCAACTTGACGAAATTCAGTGCGGCGCGGGTAAACGGCGGGAGTAACTATGACTCTCTTAAGGTAAGGAGGGGGGCCCATGGGCCAGCAAGGAGTTTCTGATGAACATCGGCCGGGACATTTTGACGGCGGGGCAAGACGTAGTTGTTATTGAGGGTGAAGGGTTTGTCCTCAGCTGGTTGATTGTCGAATAGTCGGGGCTGCCGGGCCGGTTACCGATTTGCCCGGCCGGCTTGGTTAACCATTTGCCCGGGCCGGGTTGGTTAACGAATTGTCAGGTTTGGGCTTGGTTAACCATTTGCCCGGGCCGGGTTGGTTAGCGAATTGTCATGGTTGGGTTGGTTAACGCAGTTTCAGGGTTTGGGCTTGGTTAACGATTTGCCCGAGCAGGGTGGGTGAACACATTGTCAGGAGCGTGCGCAGTTGGTTCACGAAACTGCCTGTTCCGGGTTTCTAGAGCGTTGTCAGGCCCGGCCGGCCGGGTTAGCGGCTTGCCAGACCCAACTTGACGAAATTCAGTGCGGCGCGGGTAAACGGCGGGAGTAACTATGACTCTCTTAGGCCCATGGGCCAGCAAGGAGTTTCTGATGAACATCGGCCGGGACATTTTGACGGCGGGGCAAGAACTAGTTGTTATTGAGGGCGAAGGGTTTGTCCTCAGCGGGTTGATTGTCGAATTGTCGGGACTGCCGGGCCGGTTAACGATTTGCCCGGCCGGCTTGGTTAACCATTTGCCCGAGCCGGGTTGGTTAATGAATTGCCATGGCCGGGTTGGTTAACGCAGTTTCAGGGTTGGGCTTGATTAACGATTTGCCCGAGCAGGGTTGGCTAACGCATTGTCAGGAGCGTGCGCGGTTGGTTCACGAAACTGCCTGTTCCGGGTTTCTAGAGCGTTGTCAGGCCCGGCCGGCCGGGTTAGCGGCTTGCCAGACCCAACTTGACGAAATTCAGTGCGGCGCGGGTAAACGGCGGGAGTAACTATGACTCTCTTAATTATGGAGGGGGGCCCATGGGCCAGCAAGGAGTTTCTGATGAACATCGGCCGGGACATTTTGACGGCGGGGCAAGAACTAGTTGTTATTGAGGGCGAAGGGTTTGTCCTCAGCGGGTTGATTGTCGAATTGTCGGGACTGCCGGGCCGGTTAGCGATTTGCCCGGCCGGCTTGGTTAACCATTTGCCCGAGCCGGGTTGGTTACCGAATTGTCAGGGTTGGGCTTGGTTAACCATTTGCCCGAGCCGGGTTGGTTAATGAATTGCCATGGCCGGGTTGATTAACGCATTGTCAGGGTTGGGCTTGGTTAACGATTTGCCCGAGCAGGGTGGGTGAACGCATTGTCAGGAGCGTGCGCGGTTGGTTCACGAAACTGCCTGTTCCGGGTTTCTAGAGCGTTGTCAGGCCCGGCCGGCCGGGTTAGCGGCTTGCCAGACCCAACTTGACGAAATTCAGTGCGGCGCGGGTAAACGGCGGGAGTAACTATGACTCTCTTAAGGAGAGGGGGCCCATGGGCCAGCAAGGAGTTTCTGATGAACCTCGGCCGGGACATTTTGACGGCGGGGCAAGAACTAGTTGTTATTGAGGGCAAAGGGTTTGTCCTCAGCGGGTTGATTGTCGAATTGTCGGGACTGCCGGGCCGGTTAGCGATTTGCCCGGCCGGCTTGGTTAACCATTTGCCCGAGCCGGGTTGGTTACCGAATTGTCTGGGTTGGGCTTGGTTAACCATTTGCCCGGGCCGGGTTGGTTAGCGAATTGCCATGGCCGGGTTGGTTAACGCAGTTTCAGGGTTGGGCTTGATTAACGATTTGCCCGAGCAGGGTTGGCTAACGCATTGTCAGGAGCGTGCGCGGTTGGTTCACGAAACTGCCTGTTCCGGGTTTCTAGAGCGTTGTCAGGCCCGGCCGGCCGGGTTAGCGGCTTGCCAGACCCAACTTGACGAAATTCAGTGCGGCGCGGGTAAACGGCGGGAGTAACTATGACTCTCTTAATTATGGAGGGGGGCCCATGGGCCAGCAAGGAGTTTCTGATGAACATCGGCCGGGACATTTTGACGGCGGGGCAAGAACTAGTTGTTATTGAGGGCGAAGGGTTTGTCCTCAGCGGGTTGATTGTCGAATTGTCGGGACTGCCGGGCCGGTTAGCGATTTGCCCGGCCGGCTTGGTTAACCATTTGCCCGGGCCGGGTTGGTTACCGAATTGTCAGGGTTGGGCTTGGTTACCCATTTGCCCGAGCCGGGTTGGTTAATGAATTGCCATGGCCCGGTTGGTTAACGCAGTTTCAGGGTTGGGCTTGATTAACGATTTGCCCGAGCAGGGTTGGCTAACGCATTGTCAGGAGCGTGCGCGGTTGGTTCACGAAACTGCCTGTTCCGTGTTTCTAGAGCGTTGTCAGGCCCGGCCGGCCGGGTTAGCGGCTTGCCAGACCCAACTTGACGAAATTCAGTGCGGCGCGGGTAAACGGCGGGAGTAACTATGACTCTCTTAAGGAGGGGGGCCCATGGGCCAGCAAGGAGTTTCTGATGAACATCGGCCGGGACATTTTGACGGCGGGGCAAGAACTAGTTGTTATTGAGGGCGAAGGGCTTGTCCTCAGCTGGTTGATTGTCGAATTGTCGGGACTGCCGGGCCGGTTACCGATTTGCCCGGCCGGCTTGGTTAACCATTTGCCCGAGCCGGGTTGGTTACCGAATTGTCAGGGTTGGGCTTGGTTAACCATTTGTCCGAGCCGGGTTGGTTAATGAATTGCCATGGCCGGGTTGGTTAACGCAGTTTCAGGGTTGGGCTTGATTAACGATTTGCCCGAGCAGGGTTGGCTAACGCATTGTCAGGAGCGTGCGCGGTTGGTTCACGAAACTGCCTGTTCCGGGTTTCTAGAGCGTTGTCAGGCCCGGCCGGCCGGGTTAGCGGCTTGCCAGACCCAACTTGAGGAAATTCAGTGCGGCGCGGGTAAACGGCGGGAGTAACTATGACTCTCTTAATTATGGAGGGGGGCCCATGGGCCAGCAAGGAGTTTCTGATGAACATCGGCCGGGACATTTTGACGGCGGGGCAAGAACTAGTTGTTATTGAGGGCGAAGGGTTTGTCCTCAGCGGGTTGATTGTCGAATTGTCGGGACTGCCGGGCCGGTTAGCGATTTGCCCGGCCGGCTTGGTTAACCATTTGCCCGGGCCGGGTTGGTTACCGAATTGTCAGGGTTGGGCTTGGTTACCCATTTGCCCGAGCCGGGTTGGTTAATGAATTGCCATGGCCCGGTTGGTTAACGCAGTTTCAGGGTTGGGCTTGGTTAACGATTTGCCCGAGCAGGGTGGGTGAACACATTGTCAGGAGCGTGCGCAGTTGGTTCACGAAACTGCCTGTTCCGGGTTTCTAGAGCGTTGTCAGGCCCGGCCGGCCGGGTTAGCGGCTTGCCAGACCCAACTTGACGAAATTCAGTGCGGCGCGGGTAAACGGCGGGAGTAACCATGGGCCAGCAAGGAGTTTCTGATGAACCTCGGCCGGGACATTTTGACGGCGGGGCAAGAACTAGTTGTTATTGAGGGCGAAGGGTTTGTCCTCAGCGGGTTGATTGTCGAATTGTCGGGACTGCCGGGCCGGTTAGCGATTTGCCCGGCCGGCTTGGTTAACCATTTGCCCGAGCCGGGTTGGTTACCGAATTGTCTGGGTTGGGCTTGGTTAACCATTTGCCCGGGCCGGGTTGGTTAGCGAATTGCCATGGTTGGGTTGGTTATCGAATTGTCGGGTTTGGGCTTGGTTAACGATTTGCCCGAGCAGGGTGGGTGAACGCATTGTCAGGAGCGTGCGCGGTTGGTTCACGAAACTGCCTGTTCCGTGTTTCTAGAGCGTTGTCAGGCCCGGCCGGCCGGGTTAGCGGCTTGCCAGACCCAACTTGACGAAATTCAGTGCGGCGCGGGTAAACGGCGGGAGTAATATAAGGAGGGGGGCCCATGGGCCAGCAAGGAGTTTCTGATGAACATCGGCCGGGACATTTTGACGGCGGGGCAAGACGTCGTTGTTATTGAGGGTGAAGGGTTTGTCCTCAGCTGGTTGATTGTCGAATAGTCGGGGCTGCCGGGCCGGTTACCGATTTGCCCGGCCGGCTTGGTTAACCATTTGCCCGGGCCGGGTTGGTTAACGAATTGTCAGGTTTGGGCTTGGTTAACCATTTGCCCGGGCCGGGTTGGTTAGCGAATTGTCATGGTTGGGTTGGTTAACGCAGTTTCAGGGTTTGGGCTTGGTTAACGATTTGCCCGAGCAGGGTGGGTGAACACATTGTCAGGAGCGTGCGCAGTTGGTTCACGAAACTGCCTGTTCCGGGTTTCTAGAGCGTTGTCAGGCCCGGCCGGCCGGGTTAGCGGCTTGCCAGACCCAACTTGACGAAATTCAGTGCGGCGCGGGTAAACGGCGGGAGTAACTATGACTCTCTTAAGGAGGGGGGCCCATGGGCCAGCAAGGAGTTTCTGATGAACCTCGGCCGGGACATTTTGACGGCGGGGCAAGAACTAGTTGTTATTGAGGGCGAAGGGTTTGTCCTCAGCGGGTTGATTGTCGAATTGTCGGGACTGCCGGGCCGGTTAGCGATTTGCCCGGCCGGCTTGGTTAACCATTTGCCCGAGCCGGGTTGGTTACCGAATTGTCTGGGTTGGGCTTGGTTAACCATTTGCCCGGGCCGGGTTGGTTAGCGAATTGCCATGGTTGGGTTGGTTATCGAATTGTCGGGTTTGGGCTTGGTTAACGATTTGCCCGAGCAGGGTTGGCTAACGCATTGTCAGGAGCGTGCGCGGTTGGTTCACGAAACTGCCTGTTCCGGGTTTCTAGAGCGTTGTCAGGCCCGGCCGGCCGGGTTAGCGGCTTGCCAGACCCAACTTGACGAAATTCAGTGCGGCGCGGGTAAACGGCGGGAGTAACTATGACTCTCTTAAGGTAAGGAGGGGGGCCCATGGGCCAGCAAGGAGTTTCTGATGAACATCGGCCGGGACATTTTGACGGCGGGGCAAGACGTAGTTGTTATTGAGGGTGAAGGGTTTGTCCTCAGCTGGTTGATTGTCGAATAGTCGGGGCTGCCGGGCCGGTTACCGATTTGCCCGGCCGGCTTGGTTAACCATTTGCCCGGGCCGGGTTGGTTAACGAATTGTCAGGTTTGGGCTTGGTTAACCATTTGCCCGGGCCGGGTTGGTTAGCGAATTGTCATGGTTGGGTTGGTTAACGCAGTTTCAGGGTTTGGGCTTGGTTAACGATTTGCCCGAGCAGGGTGGGTGAACACATTGTCAGGAGCGTGCGCAGTTGGTTCACGAAACTGCCTGTTCCGGGTTTCTAGAGCGTTGTCAGGCCCGGCCGGCCGGGTTAGCGGCTTGCCAGACCCAACTTGACGAAATTCAGTGCGGCGCGGGTAAACGGCGGGAGTAACTATGACTCTCTTAAGGAGGGGGGCCCATGGGCCAGCAAGGAGTTTCTGATGAACATCGGCCGGGACATTTTGACGGCGGGGCAAGAACTAGTTGTTATTGAGGGCGAAGGGCTTGTCCTCAGCTGGTTGATTGTCGAATTGTCGGGACTGCCGGGCCGGTTAACGATTTGCCCGGCCGGCTTGGTTAACCATTTGCCCGAGCCGGGTTGGTTACCGAATTGTCAGGGTTGGGCTTGGTTAACCATTTGTCCGAGCCGGGTTGGTTAATGAATTGCCATGACCGGGTTGGTTAACGCAGTTTCAGGGTTGGGCTTGATTAACGATTTGCCCGAGCAGGGTTCGCTAACGCATTGTCAGGAGCGTGCGCGGTTGGTTCACGAAACTGCCTGTTCCGGGTTTCTAGAGCGTTGTCAGGCCCGGCCGGCCGGGTTAGCGGCTTGCCAGACCCAACTTGACGAAATTCAGTGCGGCGCGGGTAAACGGCGGGAGTAACTATGACTCTCTTAAGGTATATAAGGAGGGGGGCCCATGGGCCAGCAAGGAGTTTCTGATGAACATCGGCCGGGACATTTTGACGGCGGGGCAAGAACTAGTTGTTATTGAGGGCGAAGGGCTTGTCCTCAGCTGGTTGATTGTCGAATTGTCGGGACTGCCGGGCCGGTTACCGATTTGCCCGGCCGGCTTGGTTAACCATTTGCCCGAGCCGGGTTGGTTACCGAATTGTCAGGGTTGGGCTTGGTTAACCATTTGTCCGAGCCGGGTTGGTTAATGAATTGCCATGGCCGGGTTGGTTAACGCAGTTTCAGGGTTGGGCTTGATTAACCATTTGCCCGAGCAGGGTTGGCTAACGCATTGTCAGGAGCGTGCGCGGTTGGTTCACGAAACTGCCTGTTCCGGGTTTCTAGAGCGTTGTCAGGCCCGGCCGGCCGGGTTAGCGGCTTGCCAGACCCAACTTGACGAAATTCAGTGCGGCGCGGGTAAACGGCGGGAGTAACTATGACTCTCTTAATTATGGAGGGGGGCCCATGGGCCAGCAAGGAGTTTCTGATGAACATCGGCCGGGACATTTTGACGGCGGGGCAAGAACTAGTTGTTATTGAGGGCGAAGGGTTTGTCCTCAGCGGGTTGATTGTCGAATTGTCGGGACTGCCGGGCCGGTTAGCGATTTGCCCGGCCGGCTTGGTTAACCATTTGCCCGGGCCGGGTTGGTTACCGAATTGTCAGGGTTGGGCTTGGTTACCCATTTGCCCGAGCCGGGTTGGTTAATGAATTGCCATGGCCCGGTTGGTTAACGCAGTTTCAGGGTTGGGCTTGATTAACGATTTGCCCGAGCAGGGTTGGCTAACGCATTGTCAGGAGCGTGCGCGGTTGGTTCACGAAACTGCCTGTTCCGTGTTTCTAGAGCGTTGTCAGGCCCGGCCGGCCGGGTTAGCGGCTTGCCAGACCCAACTTGACGAAATTCAGTGCGGCGCGGGTAAACGGCGGGAGTAACTATGACTCTCTTAAGGAGGGGGGCCCATGGGCCAGCAAGGAGTTTCTGATGAACATCGGCCGGGACATTTTGACGGCGGGGCAAGAACTAGTTGTTATTGAGGGCGAAGGGCTTGTCCTCAGCTGGTTGATTGTCGAATTGTCGGGACTGCCGGGCCGGTTAACGATTTGCCCGGCCGGCTTGGTTAACCATTTGCCCGAGCCGGGTTGGTTACCGAATTGTCAGGGTTGGGCTTGGTTAACCATTTGTCCGAGCCGGGTTGGTTAATGAATTGCCATGACCGGGTTGGTTAACGCAGTTTCAGGGTTGGGCTTGATTAACGATTTGCCCGAGCAGGGTTCGCTAACGCATTGTCAGGAGCGTGCGCGGTTGGTTCACGAAACTGCCTGTTCCGGGTTTCTAGAGCGTTGTCAGGCCCGGCCGGCCGGGTTAGCGGCTTGCCAGACCCAACTTGACGAAATTCAGTGCGGCGCGGGTAAACGGCGGGAGTAACTATGACTCTCTTAAGGAGGGGGGCCCATGGGCCAGCAAGGAGTTTCTGATGAACATCGGCCGGGACATTTTGACGGCGGGGCAAGAACTAGTTGTTATTGAGGGCGAAGGGCTTGTCCTCAGCTGGTTGATTGTCGAATTGTAGGGACTGCCGGGCCGGTTACCGATTTGCCCGGCCGGCTTGGTTAACCATTTGCCCGAGCCGGGTTGGTTAACGAATTGTCAGGTTTGGGCTTGGTTAACCATTTGCCCGGGCCGGGTTGGTTAGCGAATTGTCATGGTTGGGTTGGTTAACGAATTGTCGGGTTTGGGCTTGGTTAACGATTTGCCCGAGCAGGGTGGGTGAACACATTGTCAGGAGCGTGCGCAGTTGGTTCACGAAACTGCCTGTTCCGGGTTTCTAGAGCGTTGTCAGGCCCGGCCGGCCGGGTTAGCGGCTTGCCAGACCCAACTTGACGAAATTCAGTGCGGCGCGGGTAAACGGCGGGAGTAACCATGGGCCAGCAAGGAGTTTCTGATGAACATCGGCCGGGACATTTTGACGGCGGGGCAAGACGTCGTTGTTATTGAGGGTGAAGGGTTTGTCCTCAGCTGGTTGATTGTCGAATAGTCGGGGCTGCCGGGCCGGTTACCGATTGCCCGGCCGGCTTGGTTAACCATTTGCCCGGGCCGGGTTGGTTAACGAATTGTCAGGGTTGGGCTTGGTTAACCATTTGCCCGGGCCGGGTTGGTTAGTGAATTGCCATGGCCGGGTTGGTTAACGCAGTTTCAGGGTTGGGCTTGATTAACGATTTGCCCGAGCAGGGTTGGCTAACGCATTGTCAGGAGCGTGCGCGGTTGGTTCACGAAACTGCCTGTTCCGGGTTTCTAGAGCGTTGTCAGGCCCGGCCGGCCGGGTTAGCGGCTTGCCAGACCCAACTTGACGAAATTCAGTGCGGCGCGGGTAAACGGCGGGAGTAACTATGACTCTCTTAAGCCCATGGGCCAGCAAGGAGTTTCTGATGAACATCGGCCGGGACATTTTGACGGCGGGGCAAGACGTCGTTGTTATTGAGGGTGAAGGGTTTGTCCTCAGCTGGTTGATTGTCGAATAGTCGGGGCTGCCGGGCCGGTTACCGATTGCCCGGCCGGCTTGGTTAACCATTTGCCCGGGCCGGGTTGGTTAACGAATTGTCAGGGTTGGGCTTGGTTAACCATTTGCCCGGGCCGGGTTGGTTAGTGAATTGCCATGGTTGGGTTGGTTAACGCAGTTTCAGGGTTTGGGCTTGGTTAACGATTTGCCCGAGCAGGGTGGGTGAACACATTGTCAGGAGCGTGCGCAGTTGGTTCACGAAACTGCCTGTTCCGGGTTTCTAGAGCGTTGTCAGGCCCGGCCGGCCGGGTTAGCGGCTTGCCAGACCCAACTTGACGAAATTCAGTGCGGCGCGGGTAAACGGCGGGAGTAACTATGACTCTCTTAAGGAGGGGGGCCCATGGGCCAGCAAGGAGTTTCTGATGAACATCGGCCGGGACATTTTGACGGCGGGGCAAGAACTAGTTGTTATTGAGGGCGAAGGGCTTGTCCTCAGCTGGTTGATTGTCGAATTGTCGGGACTGCCGGGCCGGTTAACGATTTGCCCGGCCGGCTTGGTTAACCATTTGCCCGAGCCGGGTTGGTTACCGAATTGTCAGGGTTGGGCTTGGTTAACCATTTGTCCGAGCCGGGTTGGTTAATGAATTGCCATGACCGGGTTGGTTAACGCAGTTTCAGGGTTGGGCTTGATTAACGATTTGCCCGAGCAGGGTTCGCTAACGCATTGTCAGGAGCGTGCGCGGTTGGTTCACGAAACTGCCTGTTCCGGGTTTCTAGAGCGTTGTCAGGCCCGGCCGGCCGGGTTAGCGGCTTGCCAGACCCAACTTGACGAAATTCAGTGCGGCGCGGGTAAACGGCGGGAGTAACTATGACTCTCTTAAGGTATATAAGGAGGGGGGCCCATGGGCCAGCAAGGAGTTTCTGATGAACATCGGCCGGGACATTTTGACGGCGGGGCAAGAACTAGTTGTTATTGAGGGCGAAGGGCTTGTCCTCAGCTGGTTGATTGTCGAATTGTCGGGACTGCCGGGCCGGTTACCGATTTGCCCGGCCGGCTTGGTTAACCATTTGCCCGAGCCGGGTTGGTTACCGAATTGTCAGGGTTGGGCTTGGTTAACCATTTGTCCGAGCCGGGTTGGTTAATGAATTGCCATGGCCGGGTTGGTTAACGCAGTTTCAGGGTTGGGCTTGATTAACCATTTGCCCGAGCAGGGTTGGCTAACGCATTGTCAGGAGCGTGCGCGGTTGGTTCACGAAACTGCCTGTTCCGGGTTTCTAGAGCGTTGTCAGGCCCGGCCGGCCGGGTTAGCGGCTTGCCAGACCCAACTTGACGAAATTCAGTGCGGCGCGGGTAAACGGCGGGAGTAACTATGACTCTCTTAATTATGGAGGGGGGCCCATGGGCCAGCAAGGAGTTTCTGATGAACATCGGCCGGGACATTTTGACGGCGGGGCAAGAACTAGTTGTTATTGAGGGCGAAGGGTTTGTCCTCAGCGGGTTGATTGTCGAATTGTCGGGACTGCCGGGCCGGTTAGCGATTTGCCCGGCCGGCTTGGTTAACCATTTGCCCGGGCCGGGTTGGTTACCGAATTGTCAGGGTTGGGCTTGGTTACCCATTTGCCCGAGCCGGGTTGGTTAATGAATTGCCATGGCCCGGTTGGTTAACGCAGTTTCAGGGTTGGGCTTGATTAACGATTTGCCCGAGCAGGGTTGGCTAACGCATTGTCAGGAGCGTGCGCGGTTGGTTCACGAAACTGCCTGTTCCGTGTTTCTAGAGCGTTGTCAGGCCCGGCCGGCCGGGTTAGCGGCTTGCCAGACCCAACTTGACGAAATTCAGTGCGGCGCGGGTAAACGGCGGGAGTAACTATGACTCTCTTAAGGAGGGGGGCCCATGGGCCAGCAAGGAGTTTCTGATGAACATCGGCCGGGACATTTTGACGGCGGGGCAAGAACTAGTTGTTATTGAGGGCGAAGGGCTTGTCCTCAGCTGGTTGATTGTCGAATTGTCGGGACTGCCGGGCCGGTTAACGATTTGCCCGGCCGGCTTGGTTAACCATTTGCCCGAGCCGGGTTGGTTACCGAATTGTCAGGGTTGGGCTTGGTTAACCATTTGTCCGAGCCGGGTTGGTTAATGAATTGCCATGACCGGGTTGGTTAACGCAGTTTCAGGGTTGGGCTTGATTAACGATTTGCCCGAGCAGGGTTCGCTAACGCATTGTCAGGAGCGTGCGCGGTTGGTTCACGAAACTGCCTGTTCCGGGTTTCTAGGGCGTTGTCAGGCCCGGCCGGCCGGGTTAGCGGCTTGCCAGACCCAACTTGACGAAATTCAGTGCGGCGCGGGTAAACGGCGGGAGTAACTATGACTCTCTTAAGGAGGGGGGCCCATGGGCCAGCAAGGAGTTTCTGATGAACATCGGCCGGGACATTTTGACGGCGGGGCAAGAACTAGTTGTTATTGAGGGCGAAGGGCTTGTCCTCAGCTGGTTGATTGTCGAATTGTAGGGACTGCCGGGCCGGTTACCGATTTGCCCGGCCGGCTTGGTTAACCATTTGCCCGAGCCGGGTTGGTTACCGAATTGTCAGGGTTGGGCTTGGTTAACCATTTGTCCGAGCCGGGTTGGTTAATGAATTGCCATGGCCGGGTTGGTTAACGCAGTTTCAGGGTTGGGCTTGATTAACGATTTGCCCGAGCAGGGTTGGCTAACGCATTGTCAGGAGCGTGCGCGGTTGGTTCACGAAACTGCCTGTTCCGGGTTTCTAGAGCGTTGTCAGGCCCGGCCGGCCGGCTTAGCGGCTTGCCAGACCCAACTTGACGAAATTCAGTGCGGCGCGGGTAAACGGCGGGAGTAACTATGACTCTCTTAATTATGGAGGGGGGCCCATGGGCCAGCAAGGAGTTTCTGATGAACATCGGCCGGGACATTTTGACGGCGGGGCAAGAACTAGTTGTTATTGAGGGCGAAGGGTTTGTCCTCAGCGGGTTGATTGTCGAATTGTCGGGACTGCCGGGCCGGTTAGCTATTTGCCCGGCCGGCTTGGTTAACCATTTGCCCGGGCCGCGTTGGTTACCGAATTGTCAGGGTTGGGCTTGGTTACCCATTTGCCCGAGCCGGGTTGGTTAATGAATTGCCATGGCCCGGTTGGTTAACGCAGTTTCAGGGTTGGGCTTGATTAACGATTTGCCCGAGCAGGGTTGGCTAACGCATTGTCAGGTTTGGGCTTGGTTAACCATTTGCCCGGGCCGGGTTGGTTAGCGAATTGTCATGGTTGGGTTGGTTAACGAATTGTCGGGTTTGGGCTTGGTTAACGATTTGCCCGAGCAGGGTGGGTGAACACATTGTCAGGAGCGTGCGCAGTTGGTTCACGAAACTGCCTGTTCCGGGTTTCTAGAGCGTTGTCAGGCCCGGCCGGCCGGGTTAGCGGCTTGCCAGACCCAACTTGACGAAATTCAGTGCGGCGCGGGTAAACGGCGGGAGTAACCATGGGCCAGCAAGGAGTTTCTGATGAACATCGGCCGGGACATTTTGACGGCGGGGCAAGACGTCGTTGTTATTGAGGGTGAAGGGTTTGTCCTCAGCTGGTTGATTGTCGAATAGTCGGGGCTGCCGGGCCGGTTACCGATTGCCCGGCCGGCTTGGTTAACCATTTGCCCGGGCCGGGTTGGTTAACGAATTGTCAGGGTTGGGCTTGGTTAACCATTTGCCCGGGCCGGGTTGGTTAGTGAATTGCCATGGCCGGGTTGGTTAACGCAGTTTCAGGGTTGGGCTTGATTAACGATTTGCCCGAGCAGGGTTGGCTAACGCATTGTCAGGAGCGTGCGCGGTTGGTTCACGAAACTGCCTGTTCCGGGTTTCTAGAGCGTTGTCAGGCCCGGCCGGCCGGGTTAGCGGCTTGCCAGACCCAACTTGACGAAATTCAGTGCGGCGCGGGTAAACGGCGGGAGTAACTATGACTCTCTTAAGGTAAGGAGGGGGGCCCATGGGCCAGCAAGGAGTTTCTGATGAACATCGGCCGGGACATTTTGACGGCGGGGCAAGACGTAGTTGTTATTGAGGGTGAAGGGTTTGTCCTCAGCTGGTTGATTGTCGAATAGTCGGGGCTGCCGGGCCGGTTACCGATTTGCCCGGCCGGCTTGGTTAACCATTTGCCCGGGCCGGGTTGGTTAACGAATTGTCAGGTTTGGGCTTGGTTAACCATTTGCCCGGGCCGGGTTGGTTAGCGAATTGTCATGGTTGGGTTGGTTAACGCAGTTTCAGGGTTTGGGCTTGGTTAACGATTTGCCCGAGCAGGGTGGGTGAACACATTGTCAGGAGCGTGCGCAGTTGGTTCACGAAACTGCCTGTTCCGGGTTTCTAGAGCGTTGTCAGGCCCGGCCGGCCGGGTTAGCGGCTTGCCAGACCCAACTTGACGAAATTCAGTGCGGCGCGGGTAAACGGCGGGAGTAACTATGACTCTCTTAAGGAGGGGGGCCCATGGGCCAGCAAGGAGTTTCTGATGAACCTCGGCCGGGACATTTTGACGGCGGGGCAAGAACTAGTTGTTATTGAGGGCGAAGGGTTTGTCCTCAGCGGGTTGATTGTCGAATTGTCGGGACTGCCGGGCCGGTTAGCGATTTGCCCGGCCGGCTTGCTTAACCATTTGCCCGAGCCGGGTTGGTTACCGAATTGTCTGGGTTGGGCTTGGTTAACCATTTGCCCGGGCCGGGTTGGTTAGCGAATTGCCATGGTTGGGTTGGTTATCGAATTGTCGGGTTTGGGCTTGGTTAACGATTTGCCCGAGCAGGGTGGGTGAACGCATTGTCAGGAGCGTGCGCGGTTGGTTCACGAAACTGCCTGTTCCGTGTTTCTAGAGCGTTGTCAGGCCCGGCCGGCCGGGTTAGCGGCTTGCCAGACCCAACTTGACGAAATTCAGTGCGGCGCGGGTAAACGGCGGGAGTAACTATGACTCTCTTAAGGTAAGGAGGGGGGCCCATGGGCCAGCAAGGAGTTTCTGATGAACATCGGCCGGGACATTTTGACGGCGGGGCAAGACGTAGTTGTTATTGAGGGTGAAGGGTTTGTCCTCAGCTGGTTGATTGTCGAATAGTCGGGGCTGCCGGGCCGGTTACCGATTTGCCCGGCCGGCTTGGTTAACCATTTGCCCGGGCCGGGTTGGTTAACGAATTGTCAGGTTTGGGCTTGGTTAACCATTTGCCCGGGCCGGGTTGGTTAGCGAATTGTCATGGTTGGGTTGGTTAACGCAGTTTCAGGGTTTGGGCTTGGTTAACGATTTGCCCGAGCAGGGTGGGTGAACACATTGTCAGGAGCGTGCGCAGTTGGTTCACGAAACTGCCTGTTCCGGGTTTCTAGAGCGTTGTCAGGCCCGGCCGGCCGGGTTAGCGGCTTGCCAGACCCAACTTGACGAAATTCAGTGCGGCGCGGGTAAACGGCGGGAGTAACTATGACTCTCTTAAGGAGGGGGGCCCATGGGCCAGCAAGGAGTTTCTGATGAACATCGGCCGGGACATTTTGACGGCGGGGCAAGAACTAGTTGTTATTGAGGGCGAAGGGCTTGTCCTCAGCTGGTTGATTGTCGAATTGTCGGGACTGCCGGGCCGGTTAACGATTTGCCCGGCCGGCTTGGTTAACCATTTGCCCGAGCCGGGTTGGTTACCGAATTGTCAGGGTTGGGCTTGGTTAACCATTTGTCCGAGCCGGGTTGGTTAATGAATTGCCATGACCGGGTTGGTTTACGCAGTTTCAGGGTTGGGCTTGATTAACGATTTGCCCGAGCAGGGTTCGCTAACGCATTGTCAGGAGCGTGCGCGGTTGGTTCACGAAACTGCCTGTTCCGGGTTTCTAGAGCGTTGTCAGGCCCGGCCGGCCGGGTTAGCGGCTTGCCAGACCCAACTTGACGAAATTCAGTGCGGCGCGGGTAAACGGCGGGAGTAACTATGACTCTCTTAAGGAGGGGGGCCCATGGGCCAGCAAGGAGTTTCTGATGAACATCGGCCGGGACATTTTGACGGCGGGGCAAGAACTAGTTGTTATTGAGGGCGAAGGGCTTGTCCTCAGCTGGTTGATTGTCGAATTGTCGGGACTGCCGGGCCGGTTACCGATTTGCCCGGCCGGCTTGGTTAACCATTTGCCCGAGCCGGGTTGGTTACCGAATTGTCAGGGTTGGGCTTGGTTAACCATTTGTCCGAGCCGGGTTGGTTAATGAATTGCCATGGCCGGGTTGGTTAACGCAGTTTCAGGGTTGGGCTTGATTAACCATTTGCCCGAGCAGGGTTGGCTAACGCATTGTCAGGAGCGTGCGCGGTTGGTTCACGAAACTGCCTGTTCCGGGTTTCTAGAGCGTTGTCAGGCCCGGCCGGCCGGGTTAGCGGCTTGCCAGACCCAACTTGACGAAATTCAGTGCGGCGCGGGTAAACGGCGGGAGTAACTATGACTCTCTTAATTATGGAGGGGGGCCCATGGGCCAGCAAGGAGTTTCTGATGAACATCGGCCGGGACATTTTGACGGCGGGGCAAGAACTAGTTGTTATTGAGGGCGAAGGGCTTGTCCTCAGCTGGTTGATTGTCGAATTGTCGGGACTGCCGGGCCGGTTACCGATTTGCCCGGCCGGCTTGGTTAACCATTTGCCCGAGCGGGTTGGTTACCGAATTGTCAGGGTTGGGCTTGGTTAACCATTTGTCCGAGCCGGGTTGGTTAATGAATTGCCATGGCCGGGTTGGTTAACGCAGTTTCAGGGTTGGGCTTGATTAACGATTTGCCCGAGCAGGGTTGGCTAACGCATTGTCAGGAGCGTGCGCGGTTGGTTCACGAAACTGCCTGTTCCGGGTTTCTAGAGCGTTGTCAGGCCCGGCCGGCCGGCTTAGCGGCTTGCCAGACCCAACTTGACGAAATTCAGTGCGGCGCGGGTAAACGGCGGGAGTAACTATGACTCTCTTAATTATGGAGGGGGGCCCATGGGCCAGCAAGGAGTTTCTGATGAACATCGGCCGGGACATTTTGACGGCGGGGCAAGAACTAGTTGTTATTGAGGGCGAAGGGTTTGTCCTCAGCGGGTTGATTGTCGAATTGTCGGGACTGCCGGGCCGGTTAGCTATTTGCCCGGCCGGCTTGGTTAACCATTTGCCCGGGCCGCGTTGGTTACCGAATTGTCAGGGTTGGGCTTGGTTACCCATTTGCCCGAGCCGGGTTGGTTAATGAATTGCCATGGCCCGGTTGGTTAACGCAGTTTCAGGGTTGGGCTTGATTAACGATTTGCCCGAGCAGGGTTGGCTAACGCATTGTCAGGAGCGTGCGCGGTTGGTTCACGAAACTGCCTGTTCCGGGTTTCTAGAGCGTTGTCAGGCCCGGCCGGCCGGGTTAGCGGCTTGCCAGACCCAACTTGACGAAATTCAGTGCGGCGCGGGTAAACGGCGGGAGTAACTATGACTCTCTTAAGGAGGGGGGCCCATGGGCCAGCAAGGAGTTTCTGATGAACCTCGGCCGGGACATTTTGACGGCGGGGCAAGAACTAGTTGTTATTGAGGGCGAAGGGTTTGTCCTCAGCGGGTTGATTGTCGAATTGTCGGGGCTGCCGGGCCGGTTAGCGATTTGCCCGGCCGGCTTGGTTAACCATTTGCCCGAGCCGGGTTGGTTAACGAATTGTCAGGTTTGGGCTTGGTTAACCATTTGCCCGGGCCGGGTTGGTTAGCGAATTGTCATGGTTGGGTTGGTTAACGAATTGTCGGGTTTGGGCTTGGTTAACGATTTGCCCGAGCAGGGTGGGTGAACACATTGTCAGGAGCGTGCGCAGTTGGTTCACGAAACTGCCTGTTCCGGGTTTCTAGAGCGTTGTCAGGCCCGGCCGGCCGGGTTAGCGGCTTGCCAGACCCAACTTGACGAAATTCAGTGCGGCGCGGGTAAACGGCGGGAGTAACCATGGGCCAGCAAGGAGTTTCTGATGAACATCGGCCGGGACATTTTGACGGCGGGGCAAGACGTCGTTGTTATTGAGGGTGAAGGGTTTGTCCTCAGCTGGTTGATTGTCGAATAGTCGGGGCTGCCGGGCCGGTTACCGATTGCCCGGCCGGCTTGGTTAACCATTTGCCCGGGCCGGGTTGGTTAACGAATTGTCAGGGTTGGGCTTGGTTAACCATTTGCCCGGGCCGGGTTGGTTAGTGAATTGCCATGGCCGGGTTGGTTAACGCAGTTTCAGGGTTGGGCTTGATTAACGATTTGCCCGAGCAGGGTTGGCTAACGCATTGTCAGGAGCGTGCGCGGTTGGTTCACGAAACTGCCTGTTCCGGGTTTCTAGAGCGTTGTCAGGCCCGGCCGGCCGGGTTAGCGGCTTGCCAGACCCAACTTGACGAAATTCAGTGCGGCGCGGGTAAACGGCGGGAGTAACTATGACTCTCTTAAGGTAAGGAGGGGGGCCCATGGGCCAGCAAGGAGTTTCTGATGAACATCGGCCGGGACATTTTGACGGCGGGGCAAGACGTAGTTGTTATTGAGGGTGAAGGGTTTGTCCTCAGCTGGTTGATTGTCGAATAGTCGGGGCTGCCGGGCCGGTTACCGATTTGCCCGGCCGGCTTGGTTAACCATTTGCCCGGGCCGGGTTGGTTAACGAATTGTCAGGTTTGGGCTTGGTTAACCATTTGCCCGGGCCGGGTTGGTTAGCGAATTGTCATGGTTGGGTTGGTTAACGCAGTTTCAGGGTTTGGGCTTGGTTAACGATTTGCCCGAGCAGGGTGGGTGAACACATTGTCAGGAGCGTGCGCAGTTGGTTCACGAAACTGCCTGTTCCGGGTTTCTAGAGCGTTGTCAGGCCCGGCCGGCCGGGTTAGCGGCTTGCCAGACCCAACTTGACGAAATTCAGTGCGGCGCGGGTAAACGGCGGGAGTAACTATGACTCTCTTAAGGAGGGGGGCCCATGGGCCAGCAAGGAGTTTCTGATGAACCTCGGCCGGGACATTTTGACGGCGGGGCAAGAACTAGTTGTTATTGAGGGCGAAGGGTTTGTCCTCAGCGGGTTGATTGTCGAATTGTCGGGGCTGCCGGGCCGGTTAGCGATTTGCCCGGCCGGCTTGGTTAACCATTTGCCCGAGCCGGGTTGGTTAACGAATTGTCAGGTTTGGGCTTGGTTAACCATTTGCCCGGGCCGGGTTGGTTAGCGAATTGTCATGGTTGGGTTGGTTAACGAATTGTCGGGTTTGGGCTTGGTTAACGATTTGCCCGAGCAGGGTGGGTGAACACATTGTCAGGAGCGTGCGCAGTTGGTTCACGAAACTGCCTGTTCCGGGTTTCTAGAGCGTTGTCAGGCCCGGCCGGCCGGGTTAGCGGCTTGCCAGACCCAACTTGACGAAATTCAGTGCGGCGCGGGTAAACGGCGGGAGTAACTATGACTCTCTTAAGGTAAGGAGGGGGGCCCATGGGCCAGCAAGGAGTTTCTGATGAACCTCGGCCGGGACATTTTGACGGCGGGGCAAGAACTAGTTGTTATTGAGGGCGAAGGGTTTGTCCTCAGCGGGTTGATTGTCGAATTGTCGGGACTGCCGGGCCGGTTAGCGATTTGCCCGGCCGGCTTGGTTAACCATTTGCCCGAGCCGGGTTGGTTACCGAATTGTCAGGGTTGGGCTTGGTTAACCATTTGTCCGAGCCGGGTTGGTTAATGAATTGCCATGACCGGGTTGGTTAACGCAGTTTCAGGGTTGGGCTTGATTAACGATTTGCCCGAGCAGGGTTCGCTAACGCATTGTCAGGAGCGTGCGCGGTTGGTTCACGAAACTGCCTGTTCCGGGTTTCTAGAGCGTTGTCAGGCCCGGCCGGCCGGGTTAGCGGCTTGCCAGACCCAACTTGACGAAATTCAGTGCGGCGCGGGTAAACGGCGGGAGTAACTATGACTCTCTTAAGGAGGGGGGCCCATGGGCCAGCAAGGAGTTTCTGATGAACATCGGCCGGGACATTTTGACGGCGGGGCAAGAACTAGTTGTTATTGAGGGCGAAGGGCTTGTCCTCAGCTGGTTGATTGTCGAATTGTCGGGACTGCCGGGCCGGTTAGCTATTTGCCCGGCCGGCTTGGTTAACCATTTGCCCGAGCCGGGTTGGTTACCGAATTGTCAGGGTTGGGCTTGGTTAACCATTTGTCCGAGCCGGGTTGGTTAATGAATTGCCATGGCCGGGTTGGTTAACGCAGTTTCAGGGTTGGGCTTGGTTAACGATTTCCCCGAGCAGGGCGGGTGAACGCATTGTCAGGAGCGTGCGCGGTTGGTTCACGAAACTGCCTGTTCCGGGTTTCTAGAGCGTTGTCAGGCCCGGCCGGCCGGGTTAGCGGGTTGCCAGACCCAACTTGAGGAAATTCAGTGCGGCGCGGGTAAACGGCGGGAGTAACTATGACTCTCTTAAGGTAAGGAGGGGGGCCCATGGGCCAGCAAGGAGTTTCTGATGAACATCGGCCGGGACATTTTGACGGCGGGGCAAGAACTAGTTGTTATTGAGGGCGAAGGGCTTGTCCTCAGCTGGTTGATTGTCGAATTGTCGGGACTGCCGGGCCGGTTACCGATTTGCCCGGCCGGCTTGGTTAACCATTTGCCCGAGCCGGGTTGGTTACCGAATTGTCAGGGTTGGGCTTGGTTAACCATTTGCCCGGGCCGGGTTGGTTAGCGAATTGCCATGGCCGGGTTGGTTAACGCAGTTTCAGGGTTGGGCTTGATTAACGATTTGCCCGAGCAGGGTTGGCTAACGCATTGTCAGGAGCGTGCGCGGTTGGTTCACGAAACTGCCTGTTCCGGGTTTCTAGAGCGTTGTCAGGCCCGGCCGGCCGGGTTAGCGGCTTGCCAGACCCAACTTGACGAAATTCAGTGCGGCGCGGGTAAACGGCGGGAGTAACTATGACTCTCTTAAGGTAAGGAGGGGGGCCCATGGGCCAGCAAGGAGTTTCTGATGAACATCGGCCGGGACATTTTGACGGCGGGGCAAGAACTAGTTGTTATTGAGGGCGAAGGGCTTGTCCTCAGCTGGTTGATTGTCGAATTGTCGGGACTGCCGGGCCGGTTACCGATTTGCCCGGCCGGCTTGGTTACCCATTTGCCCGAGCCGGGTTGGTTACCGAATTGTCAGGGTTGGGCTTGGTTAACCATTTGTCCGAGCCGGGTTGGTTAATGAATTGCCATGGCCGGGTTGGTTAACGCAGTTTCAGGGTTGGGCTTGATTAACGATTTGCCCGAGCAGGGTTGGCTAACGCATTGTCAGGAGCGTGCGCGGTTGGTTCACGAAACTGCCTGTTCCGGGTTTCTAGAGCGTTGTCAGGCCCGGCCGGCCGGGTTAGCGGCTTGCCAGACCCAACTTGAGGAAATTCAGTGCGGCGCGGGTAAACGGCGGGAGTAACTATGACTCTCTTAATTATGGAGGGGGGCCCATGGGCCAGCAAGGAGTTTCTGATGAACATCGGCCGGGACATTTTGACGGCGGGGCAAGAACTAGTTGTTATTGAGGGCGAAGGGTTTGTCCTCAGCGGGTTGATTGTCGAATTGTCGGGACTGCCGGGCCGGTTAGCGATTTGCCCGGCCGGCTTGGTTAACCATTTGCCCGGGCCGGGTTGGTTACCGAATTGTCAGGGTTGGGCTTGGTTACCCATTTGCCCGAGCCGGGTTGGTTAATGAATTGCCAAGGCCGGGTTGGTTAACGCAGTTTCAGGGTTGGGCTTGATTAACGATTTGCCCGAGCAGGGTTGGCTAACGCATTGTCAGGAGCGTGCGCGGTTGGTTCGCGAAACTGCCTGTTCCGGGTTTCTAGAGCGTTGTCAGGCCCGGCCGGCCGGGTTAGCGGCTTGCCAGACCCAACTTGACGAAATTCAGTGCGGCGCGGGCAAACGGCGGGAGTAACTATGACTCTCTTAAGGTATGGAGGGGGGCCCATGGGCCAGCAAGGAGTTTCTGATGAACATCGGCCGGGACATTTTGACGGCGGGGCAAGAACTAGTTGTTATTGAGGGCGAAGGGTTTGTCCTCAGCGGGTTGATTGTCGAATTGTCGGGACTGCCGGGCCGGTTAACGATTTGCCCGGCCGGCTTGGTTAACCATTTGCCCGAGCCGGGTTGGTTAATGAATTGCCATGGCCGGGTTGGTTAACGCAGTTTCAGGGTTGGGCTTGATTAACGATTTGCCCGAGCAGGGTTGGCTAACGCATTGTCAGGAGCGTGCGCGGTTGGTTCACGAAACTGCCTGTTCCGGGTTTCTAGAGCGTTGTCAGGCCCGGCCGGCCGGGTTAGCGGCTTGCCAGACCCAACTTGACGAAATTCAGTGCGGCGCGGGTAAACGGCGGGAGTAACTATGACTCTCTTAGGCCCATGGGCCAGCAAGGAGTTTCTGATGAACATCGGCCGGGACATTTTGACGGCGGGGCAAGAACTAGTTGTTATTGAGGGCGAAGGGTTTGTCCTCAGCGGGTTGATTGTCGAATTGTCGGGACTGCCGGGCCGGTTAACGATTTGCCCGGCCGGCTTGGTTAACCATTTGCCCGAGCCGGGTTGGTTAATGAATTGCCATGGCCGGGTTGGTTAACGCAGTTTCAGGGTTGGGCTTGATTAACGATTTGCCCGAGCAGGGTTGGCTAACGCATTGTCAGGAGCGTGCGCGGTTGGTTCACGAAACTGCCTGTTCCGGGTTTCTAGAGCGTTGTCAGGCCCGGCCGGCCGGGTTAGCGGCTTGCCAGACCCAACTTGACGAAATTCAGTGCGGCGCGGGTAAACGGCGGGAGTAACTATGACTCTCTTAATTATGGAGGGGGGCCCATGGGCCAGCAAGGAGTTTCTGATGAACATCGGCCGGGACATTTTGACGGCGGGGCAAGAACTAGTTGTTATTGAGGGCGAAGGGTTTGTCCTCAGCGGGTTGATTGTCGAATTGTCGGGACTGCCGGGCCGGTTAGCGATTTGCCCGGCCGGCTTGGTTAACCATTTGCCCGAGCCGGGTTGGTTACCGAATTGTCAGGGTTGGGCTTGGTTAACCATTTGCCCGAGCCGGGTTGGTTAATGAATTGCCATGGCCGGGTTGATTAACGCATTGTCAGGGTTGGGCTTGGTTAACGATTTGCCCGAGCAGGGTGGGTGAACGCATTGTCAGGAGCGTGCGCGGTTGGTTCACGAAACTGCCTGTTCCGGGTTTCTAGAGCGTTGTCAGGCCCGGCCGGCCGGGTTAGCGGCTTGCCAGACCCAACTTGACGAAATTCAGTGCGGCGCGGGTAAACGGCGGGAGTAACTATGACTCTCTTAAGAGAGGGGGCCCATGGGCCAGCAAGGAGTTTCTGATGAACATCGGCCGGGACATTTTGACGGCGGGGCAAGAACTAGTTGTTATTGAGGGCGAAGGGTTTGTCCTCAGCGGGTTGATTGTCGAATTGTCGGGACTGCCGGGCCGGTTACCGATTTGCCCGACCGGCTTGGTTAACCATTTGCCCGAGCCGGGTTGGTTAATGAATTGCCATGGCCGGGTTGGTTAACGCAGTTTCAGGGTTGGGCTTGATTAACGATTTGCCCGAGCAGGGTTGGCTAACGCATTGTCAGGAGCGTGCGCGGTTGGTTCACGAAACTGCCTGTTCCGGGTTTCTAGAGCGTTGTCAGGCCCGGCCGGCCGGGTTAGCGGCTTGCCAGACCCAACTTGACGAAATTCAGTGCGGCGCGGGTAAACGGCGGGAGTAACTATGACTCTCTTAAGGATATGGAGGGGGGCCCATGGGCCAGCAAGGAGTTTCTGATGAACATCGGCCGGGACATTTTGACGGCGGGGCAAGAACTAGTTGTTATTGAGGGCGAAGGGTTTGTCCTCAGCGGGTTGATTGTCGAATTGTTGGGACTGCCGGGCCGGTTAGCGATTTGCCCGGCCGGCTTGGTTAACCATTTGCCCGAGCCGGGTTGGTTACCGAATTGTCAGGGTTGGGCTTGGTTAACCATTTGCCCGAGCCGGGTTGGCTAACGCATTGTCAGGAGCGTGCGCGGTTGGTTCACGAAACTGCCTGTTCCGGGTTTCTAGAGCGTTGTCAGGCCCGGCCGGCCGGGTTAGCGGCTTGCCAGACCCAACTTGACGAAATTCAGTGCGGCGCGGGTAAACGGCGGAAGTAACTATGACTCTCTTAATAAGGAGGGGGGCCCATGGGCCAGCAAGGAGTTTCTGATGAACATCGGCCGGGACATTTTGACGGCGGGGCAAGAACTAGTTGTTATTGAGGGCGAAGGGTTTGTCCTCAGCGGGTTGATTGTCGAATTGTCGGGACTGCCGGGCCGGTTAACGATTTACCCGGCCGGCTTGGTTAACCATTTGCCCGAGCCGGGTTGGTTAATGAATTGCCATGGCCGGGTTGGTTAACGCAGTTTCAGGGTTGGGCTTGATTAACGATTTGCCCGAGCAGGGTTGGCTAACGCATTGTCAGGAGCGTGCGCGGTTGGTTCACGAAACTGCCTGTTCCGGGTTTCTAGAGCGTTGTCAGGCCCGGCCGGCCGGGTTAGCGGCTTGCCAGACCCAACTTGACGAAATTCAGTGCGGCGCGGGTAAACGGCGGGAGTAACTATGACTCTCTTAAGGCCAGCAAGGAGTTTCTGATGAACATCGGCCGGGACATTTTGACGGCGGGGCAAGAACTAGTTGTTATTGAGGGCGAAGGGCTTGTCCTCAGCTGGTTGATTGTCGAATTGTCGGGACTGCCGGGCCGGTTAACGATTTGCCCGGCCGGCTTGGTTAACCATTTGCCCGAGCCGGGTTGGTTACCGAATTGTCAGGGTTGGGCTTGGTTAACCATTTGTCCGAGCCGGGTTGGTTAATGAATTGCCATGACCGGGTTGGTTAACGCAGTTTCAGGGTTGGGCTTGATTAACGATTTGCCCGAGCAGGGTTCGCTAACGCATTGTCAGGAGCGTGCGCGGTTGGTTCACGAAACTGCCTGTTCCGGGTTTCTAGAGCGTTGTCAGGCCCGGCCGGCCGGGTTAGCGGCTTGCCAGACCCAACTTGACGAAATTCAGTGCGGCGCGGGTAAACGGCGGGAGTAACTATGACTCTCTTAAGGTAAGGAGGGGGGCCCATGGGCCAGCAAGGAGTTTCTGATGAACATCGGCCGGGACATTTTGACGGCGGGGCAAGAACTAGTTGTTATTGAGGGCGAAGGGCTTGTCCTCAGCTGGTTGATTGTCGAATTGTCGGGACTGCCGGGCCGGTTACCGATTTGCCCGGCCGGCTTGGTTAACCATTTGCCCGAGCCGGGTTGGTTACCGAATTGTCAGGGTTGGGCTTGGTTAACCATTTGTCCGAGCCGGGTTGGTTAATGAATTGCCATGGCCGGGTTGGTTAACGCAGTTTCAGGGTTGGGCTTGATTAACGATTTGCCCGAGCAGGGTTGGCTAACGCATTGTCAGGAGCGTGCGCGGTTGGTTCACGAAACTGCCTGTTCCGGGTTTCTAGAGCGTTGTCAGGCCCGGCCGGCCGGGTTAGCGGCTTGCCAGACCCAACTTGAGGAAATTCAGTGCGGCGCGGGTAAACGGCGGGAGTAACTATGACTCTCTTAATTATGGAGGGGGGCCCATGGGCCAGCAAGGAGTTTCTGATGAACATCGGCCGGGACATTTTGACGGCGGGGCAAGAACTAGTTGTTATTGAGGGCGAAGGGTTTGTCCTCAGCGGGTTGATTGTCGAATTGTCGGGACTGCCGGGCCGGTTAGCGATTTGCCCGGCCGGCTTGGTTAACCATTTGCCCGGGCCGGGTTGGTTACCGAATTGTCAGGGTTGGGCTTGGTTACCCATTTGCCCGAGCCGGGTTGGTTAATGAATTGCCATGGCCCGGTTGGTTAACGCAGTTTCAGGGTTGGGCTTGATTAACGATTTGCCCGAGCAGGGTTGGCTAACGCATTGTCAGGAGCGTGCGCGGTTGGTTCACGAAACTGCCTGTTCCGGGTTTCTAGAGCGTTGTCAGGCCCGGCCGGCCGGGTTAGCGGCTTGCCAGACCCAACTTGACGAAATTCAGTGCGGCGCGGGTAAACGGCGGGAGTAACTATGACTCTCTTAAGGTAAGGAGGGGGGCCCATGGGCCAGCAAGGAGTTTCTGATGAACATCGGCCGGGACATTTTGACGGCGGGGCAAGACGTAGTTGTTATTGAGGGTGAAGGGTTTGTCCTCAGCTGGTTGATTGTCGAATAGTCGGGGCTGCCGGGCCGGTTACCGATTTGCCCGGCCGGCTTGGTTAACCATTTGCCCGGGCCGGGTTGGTTAACGAATTGTCAGGTTTGGGCTTGGTTAACCATTTGCCCGGGCCGGGTTGGTTAGCGAATTGTCATGGTTGGGTTGGTTAACGAATTGTCGGGTTTGGGCTTGGTTAACGATTTGCCCGAGCAGGGTGGGTGAACACATTGTCAGGAGCGTGCGCAGTTGGTTCACGAAACTGCCTGTTCCGGGTTTCTAGAGCGTTGTCAGGCCCGGCCGGCCGGGTTAGCGGCTTGCCAGACCCAAC